>NW_020173731.1:11664411-11683218 GCF_003031525.2 Neophocaena asiaeorientalis asiaeorientalis | reverse complement strand
GTCGCCTGCATCGGCAGGCGGACCCTCAACCACTGCGCCACCAGGGAAGCCCGGAACTGTCTTTCTTATCTCTCTGTCTTTCAGCAGTGCCTAGCACAGTGCCTGACGCCTACAGTAAATCTTTGATAAATGAATTGAAAAGCTCAGCAGCCCATCATTGGAAAGTTGGCATCATTAACCTTTAAGACATGCTTTAAGAAATGGTGACTTGATAAACAACAAGGTCCTACTGTATAGCACAGGGAACTATATTCAATACCTTATAATAACCTATAATGGGAAAAGAATCTGACAAAGTATTATATATATATAAATCAACGGAATCACTTTGCTGTATACCTGCAAGTAGCACAACATTGTAAAGCAAATAAATAAATAAAATAGAACCACTTTTCAAGAGAAAAAAAAAAAAAGAAATGGTGACTTGAGAAACAATCATCAGGGATGAGAATGAGATACCTGTGAGTAGTCAGCCTTATTAAGTATATTTTTTTAAACCTAACAGCCTAGAAACCTGATCATTTGAGTTTACAGATGCAGTGCTTGAAAGAGACGTAGATTATGTTGTCAGCATTCTCAGCCACTCCTGTGATGTCATTAATTCTAAAAAGCACACATTTTCATATTTGAACATCTCTAAAATTGGAAGGTGCCCTAACGCTGTTGGTATGCATCATTGATTGGTATACCTCTTACAATTATAATCGGTGATGCTTTTTTCTTTCTTGGGGATGAGTAGACGTTTAAAAAATAAAACAGGTGAACTTGACTCCCAGTTTGGGGAGCATCTGAAGGATTGTGTTTCCTCCCTCTGGCCTCGGAGCCAGTCAGATCTTTTGCGGCATGAATAGGAGATAGAAAAGCACGGTCACGGAGCATGAGCGTGGTGGGCAGGCAGGGCTGAATCGAAATCCTACTCCCCTCTCACTGCTTTCGCAACCCAGGTCATGTTAAATCCTCTGCTTTCTTATCCTTAAAATGGGAATAAGCCCTGCCTCAGAGTTGAAAGGATTAAATCAAATAATGTCAAGCTCCCAGCCCCCACCTGGCCCTCTGTAGGTGCTCAATTGCCAGAACTATGATGATTTTTGGTTTTTTGTTTTTGCGGTACGCGGGCCTCTCACCGTTGTGGCCTCTCCCGTTGCAGAGCACAGGCTCCGGACGCGCAGGCTCGGCGACCATGGCTCACGGGCCCAGCCGCTCCGCGGCATGTGGGATCTTCCCAGACCGGGGCACGAACCCGTGTCCCCTGCATCGGCAGGCGGACTCTCAACCACTGCGCCACCAGGGAAGCCCTATGATGATTTTTATTACTGTTATCGTTACTGCTAACCTCCCACTGTACCTCTGCTTCCTTATAGCCATGGAGCCCATCACCCAAGACAAGCGTGTGTCCCAGGGCCATAACGGAGACCTGTACTTCTCTAATGTGATGCTGCAGGACATGCAGACGGACTACAGCTGCAATGCCCGCTTCCACTTCACCCACACCATCCAGCAGAAGAACCCATTCAACCTCAAAGTCCTTACCAGTAAGTGCAGGCCCCTGCCTGGGGCTGGGAGCTGGGGGCTGGGGGCAGCAGCCCACTGAGCCCAAGCGGCCCCTGGCACCTGGGTCTGGGAAGAGCCTTGTCCCCAATCTTGACCTAGAAATCCTTGCAGCTCATTGTGCCTGAGTGACTTTAGCTGCTGTTCAGCCACATCTCTTGATTCTAAAATGAGCCTTGAGTTAAACTTGGTCCTACTCCACACCAGCACTTCTCAAATTTTGGTGGAATCAGAATCACCTGGCGGGCTTCCATGGTGGCGCAGTGGTTGAGAATCTGCCTGCCAACGCAGGGGACACGGGTTCGAGCCCTGGTCTGGGAAGATCCCACATGCCGTGTAAAAAAAAAAAAAAAAGAAGAATCACCTGGCAAACTTGGCACCCGTACCTAAGCCTAGCCCTCTCCTGCCCGGCAGTCCGGGGCCTCTTTGGTCCTCATTAGTTCTCCAGGTGTCTAGGGACACACCACAATTTGAGAAGTACTACTATAAGTGGTCATCCACCACGCTCTCATGCAGCCAGCTTGATTATTTCTAGTCCTTGTTTGGTTATCTTTATTTCTAGAATAAAGCAACAGTATGGAATATGCAAATTAGTGAGTACAGCAAAACGAATTGTGTTTGATTCTGTAATAAGTATATGCTGGACCATGTGGAGTTGCTGTGTTTAAAAGTTGCAGGTTTATCTTTTAGTTTTATTTGTTTTCAGTTTTATTCCCTGATTCTGTTTGGCTGGTATCAGAGTGAATCAGCATTTCCTGACCCATTTTAGCATGGTGACCCTCCACCAGGAGAGAGAGAAGACAGTCAGGTCAGAGACACACTTTTTTTGCCAGGTGCCAGCCGGCCTGGAGCTTTGGCTGCAAAGTCCTCAGCCTGCTCAGGACACTGAAAGTGGCTGTGTTGGTTTATACCATGGATTTGTAACTTGCCTTCTGTAGAAAAGCCCCCCATAGACCTTCGTCTGTCTGACCCAGCTCTGAGTGTTGTTTTCAATGCCAGGGGCAGAGGCGGTCATGGGGGGAGGCCAGGCAGAGGGCCCCACGTGGGCAAGGGCGGTTACCGCAGGTCGAAGGAAAGAGGCTGAGCCCTGGCTTCCCGGAGCGCCCCCCGGAAGTGGGTGGGTGGTTGACGACACCTCCTGGGTGGGCGCAGGCGGCGGGAGAGAGGCGCGGGTGAGCTCGCCCCTCGGTCAGGACAGGTGGGCTCTTCTCTCCCCACCAGTCCCTGCCGGTGATGGGAACCCCTGGTGCTGAGAGTCAGCCCTGCCCCACGCTCCGTCTCCACCGCAGCACGGAGGGGGACCCACAAGAAGCAGCGTCCCTTCCGTTCCCCTTCTCCTGTTGTGGTGCTTTTCTTTCTTCCTTTCTCTTCATGTTCTTCCCTTTTCTTTTTCACTTCCTTCTTCACTGTTTCGCCTCCCTCTTTCTTTCTCTCTTCTTTTCCCCTCTCATCTTTCTCTCTTTGAACCCCATTTCACCCTCCTCTGATTCTCCCCTCTCCTGCCTGTACAGCTCCCCACACACTGCTCTGAGTTGCCCGTGCTCTGGTAGCCAACACGATGGCCAGCAACCCAGGGACAAGGCCCCCTTGTTCCTGGCAGGGTCGCCCAGCTCCGATCCACTTGCTACCTGTTCCCTGGTTTTCTTATTCCGGACCCAGGCCCAGAGAGGACCCCTGCAAAGAAAGTTGGGTTGTCTGAGGTGTCGCCTCAGTGCAGGGGCGATCGCCTGCCAGCTGGCTGAGCTGGGGAGGACAGTGTGGTCTGCCCAGGACCTCAGAGGGGCCTCCGGAGCCAGGACAGAGCAGGCAGCCTTGGGCAGTGGGAGAGACAGGAGTATGAAGAGCAAGATGCTCCCTGGATAGCCTTCAGTGCCATCACCTTGAAGTCTGCCTGCTTTTGGGGACTGAGTCAGGTGACCACCTGCAGTCCTGAGCAGGGGCCCTCACTGTTACACGGGGTAGAAGCAGGGAGATAGAGGTGGGGAAGAGCCTTCCTCTGTGGAATTAAGCAGTTGGAGATTTCAACAACATTTACAAGTTGAACTTTCCAGAAACATCCTTTTCCCTACCAGAGGAGGTAAGGGATGTTTGTTTCTGCTTCATTTCTGGGTCCCCTACTCCACTGAAATCGCTTTCCCCCAAATGCTGAGAAACCCCCTGGGTGATGGGAACAGAACCCTGTAGGCTTCCTGGAGTTCTCCCAAGGGCAGCTTTGGCTGGGAGCAAGTTCTGGGCATCCGAGCCAGCCCAGAATTGGGCACAGTTGCTTAAAATAACTCAGTTGTGCTCTCTCTGCTTTCCTGCCTGGAAAGGACACAAGCTTCTTGTACCTTCAGAACCAGGTCTGGGGGTGGGAGACAAAACAGACAAGTTGGGACAGCTTCAAAGACTGTTCTCACCAGGGTTTTCTTTCACAGTCTGCCCATTGGGGAAGAAATACATCTCATCACAGCCCAGTTTTTATTACCTGCATTAAAGGAAGAAGAGAAAGTGATCTAATACCAAATACTGGGCAATATAAAGTCATTTTAAAATTTTGTTTTGGGATGCAGTCAAAGGCAAACAGTGAAGTCGGAGTAACAAAGAGATGCGTGTCCCACTTTGTCCACACCACACAGGCACCGGGTGCCTCCTGGGGACAAGAGGCAGCCGTGGTGAGGGAGGAGGGATGGCCCTGAGGCGGACGGTGGAGCGCTAACCCTGCTTCCTTCTAACGTCTGTCATCTCAGGGACCTTCTTAAAGGAGTCAGAAAGTCTCCCTAAATCTCTCAGATGTGCTCCAGAATCCACAAGCCAAGAGGTCAATCCTGAGCTTGGTCACTTCTGTTTCACCTGGTGGCACTGGGAGCACGAAGCAAGGGCCCTTTCACCTGTGTGTGCCCTGTCCTCCCCAGGAGGGGAACGTTACCACCCAAGGCCAGTCGCTACCCCTCCCGCCCCTCTGCCACCCTTCTTTCCACCGCAGATCAGTTCCCCACCTTTAGCTCCAGATAAACCCAAGCCAACTTCCCAAACGCAGGCTAGGTCTTTTACAACGCGCTCCATTTTAAAGGATGGTTCTGAATAATGAAACTCCTTCTAGCAGGTGTTAAGCAAATTTGGGATGCAGTGCAATGCGGGTCCCAGAAAAGAGCTCGCGTTGCCTCCCTGGCATGAGTTGTAACAGGATTTGATCTGTCTTCAAATATGCAAATGTTCTGGCAGCACCTCTCCCCCCTCAGGCAGCTGGGCTCAGTCCAGGCTTCTCAGGGCCGTCTGCTTGGCTTCCAGTCGGCTGTTCCACTCCCCACCCCCTGTTGGTACTGTCAAAACTTGAACCCAGTAGCTGGAAGGGGACAGTGATAGGAGAATGAAAATCTACTTAAGGATGTTGGCATGATGGTGCCCTATTCCAGAATGCCTTTTTCACTGAGGATGAAATGCCCGAAGGTTTTAATTACGTAACGTTGGAGCCCACTGATGTTGTTCCTTAAGGAATGGCTTCATCCCAAGCTAGTCTAGAGAGCTCTGAACCTCCATCTTAGTTAGCAGGCCTTTCCCTGTTCTAAGTGTAGATCTCACAGCTCGCACTCTCTCCCCTGTCCCAGGCTGCCTTTCTAATCCTAAAATCTGAACCTCAGCCTGGCCGTCCCCACCTCCCCGGACCACTCCTCACCTCCTCAGAAGGAGGCCATTCTGCCAGCAGACACATCTTGGAGACCAGGGCGGTGCCCACCTGGACAGGTTGGGGGGTGTTTGTTGCTGGTCAGCACGTGATTGCTGGACAATGCCAAGGGTCTCTCTGTCTCACTCTGTTGATGATCTGTTTCTCTCTGTCTTGTCCCCTCATTTACCTCCCACCCCTTGCAAGTTAACTTCTGCTCAGGTAGGGTTTTGCTCTTGCCCCAGGGCTCACTAACACTCCTTTCTCTTCAGCGACCCCAGGAGCTGGCCTGATCCAGAGTCCTGGGAACTGAGGATTTTGGTGGCAAAGAGTTGTTCCAATTGCTGCGGGATACCACTAATTCTTATCTCATTTGTTTGAAAACATAGTAGGACCAAGCAATTAAAGGTCAAGCCTAATTTCTTTATTAAAAAAGAAACATTATTGCCTTCTTTTGCAGGATTTAACCTTTTCTTCCCTCTCGGGGGCTGTTTTGTGTTGCTTGTTTTTCACCAAGCCCATTTCCTTTCCAAATATGCTGTGTGTTTCCTTTGCAAAAGACCACTGGTGCTCCCTGGTTGTTTTGTGGCTTTGCGTTTCTGTTGTTCTCTCCCGTTTATGCCTCCATGACCTCTCCGTGGTCCCTGTTTGCTCACCCTCTTTTGTTTATTGCAGACCACCCCTATAATGACTCGTCCTTAAGAAACCACCCTGACATGTACAGTGGTGAGTCGCCGTGGTAACCTTGGGAGTAACCTTGCCGGTCCTAACCCCAGTTTGCCTAACTTGACTGATACCATGCCATTAACTCACTCTGGGTACCGAGTCTGACAGTTGGCCAGGTCAGGATACCAAGGCGCCACCTCCAGAGCGCTGCTCACGGGGAGGAAGGTGGCCAGCGTGGGAGGGGAGGTGCGAACTCTTCGAATGTGCCAGCCTCCAGTCTGAGTTCTGGACAAGTTGGTCAAGCCAGGGTAGGACTTCAAAAGAGCTTCTTGGAGGGTTCAGTAGAAACTTAGGAATCAGTGGTGGATGGATGGAGAATACCTGAGGATAGGGAGTTCCCACAGTCAGGAGGAAAGGGGAGGTCTCGTTTCTATCAGTGGTTTAAAGAACACAGAAAGCTTTGTAGTATGCGCTTAGCTAGCTCTTAAGTGTCTGGATATGAATTGCCTGCATTGGCCTCTAGCCTTAGTTACTGGGGGTACCATTTCACAGGTCCCATATCCCTTTAAAATCCATCTGGGAAATAGGAGGAAGAGTCTAGCTCTGAGTTCTCTTTCAAGGTAAGTAAAAAGAAGTTGGACCATCCACTGCAATCTATCACCTGGGCCTCTTCCCTGCTGTGGGAGTGCATGCAAATCCAATGCCCGTCCACCCACACATTTGCAAGTCATGGAACAATTTCCATGAGGCATATTTCTAACTCATCACACAACTGGTTGCTCAGGCTGATTAGTAGAGTAATTGGCTGTTTCCACGCCTGAGCTACCCCCAACCATGGCTCAAGAATGTCTTGTTTTCCTTGAGCAGCCAGAGGAATCCTCATTTGCTGGCTCTGGAGAGGCAGCTGGCTCCCATCATCAGTTACGCCCCAGAAGCTGAGGCTGCAGATCCCCGGGGGGTTCATTGTGGGCTCAAATAGATAGGAAGTGTCTGTATCGTGATGTGCTAATATAAACAATGATCGGTGTCTGGGCTGGGGGGTTGGGAAGAGGGAGTGAGAGCCAGCGAGAGTGGCAAAGGCTTTAACTTGGCACCGAGCAACCAGAGCCACATTGAGATCCTGCCAAAGAGATTTACTGCCCGAGGAAGCAGGGGACCTTTGTTGGATTCGGGGCATTGTTTGTTTTCAAAATAATGGGGCCAACCACCATTTTGTCAAGAGCCCCAGAGCATTGGTGTGGAATGTGCCTTTTTCTCAGTTGGACTCCGGGTAATCTGTTATGGAAGTATTCTTAAAGCTGGAGTCTATCAAAGCCAGAAGGTCTCTTAGAGGCCATCTGGTCCAAGCTCCTTGCTTTATATAAGACAAACCACTGAAGGGGACATGCATATAGAGTTGTTTTATCAATTATATAAGTTTAAGCGATTCCAGCCATTTAAACCAGTTTGTGACCAGTGGTAGATATTATTGTAAGTAAATAAGTAGGAGTTATAAGAACCATCCAGGGCTATGAAACCAAGCAAAACTCACAAGAGCTCAGAAGAAGATGGACCTCATCTCCTCGATCCAAGGTAGAGTGGGGCTGACCAAGTATGACCCCAGCTGGAAAGGGTATAAAGTCAAAGTGAGGTACGTGTTGAACAAAGGACAGCTAACTTGAATGCTTCTAGAAAGAAACAGAAAGTGAAAAGAAAGGAAAGAAGATAAGGTCCTTCCTGAGTTCAGGGAGCTGGACAGAGAGACACGGTATGATGAACAGTACCCAGTACACCTCTGAACTTGGCTTTGAAGTATGCCCCTTTTGTAACAGTAGGGCCAGCCCATGGCTATACTTTGTCCTAGTGATCTCTATAGTGGTTTGGTATCCTCTGAACATATGCCAGATGCCCCCTGACCTGCTAAGTAGCAGACGGAAGCTGGTCTGAAAATTGTAGCTTGCCACTTAGGATTCATCCGGGAGAGGAGAAAGGAAGATAAGGATGTGTGCTGTGAGGCAGACTGTCTTGAATTAAACTCAGCCTCCAGGACATACCATTGAGTGACCTTGGGCAAGTCATTTAGTGTGTCAGACCTTTAATCTCCTCATCTGCAAAATGGGTGTATTACCTGCCCCAAGGCTTGTTGTGAAGCTTAGACAGGTTAATGTGCTTATGTTCCTAGTGTGGTGTCAGACACAGCAATGATTAATAAATGGTACCATTATTGGTGTTAAAGGCTTAGTGTTGACTGTATCAAGTACAGTTGTTTTTTGCCTCTAAAATTAAGAGGGACGTGGAGAACTTGAAGAGAAGCTTAGGGGACAGAGGCAGGCACGATGATGGGAAGAAAGTACCACGGAGGGAGAAATTTTAGGGCAGACCAGCTTTCCAGAAAGCTTTTCAGATCCTCAGCTATGCTGAGAACTGGATAAGAAAAAAGCTCCAACTACAGCATGAGGGATTTGGGTTAGATTTAGGGAAGAGATTTCCTTGGCAGTAGAAGGTATCAAATTTACTAGACAAAGAGTTTTTCTCGTCTTCCGGGGTTGTTTTGTCAGCCGTTTCTAGAGCCAGAGGGGTGGTGAGATGCCAGGGATCCAGGCCCATGAGTTCTCAGTTCTGAGAATCACAAGTTGCTAAAGGTAGGATCCAGCCGCCCCTAAAAGCTGTTTGTGGATTTCAGATACATCTGATTCATTGAACTCTCTTCTGCTGACAGACAGAGGGGGAGCAACTCGGGTTTTCAGCAATTTTGACCCGTACTTTTGCAGGAGACAATTGAGGCATTTTTCATGGGCTCTTTAAAGCCAAGGTGCTTGAGGCAGAGGCATCTGCTGACGTCCCCCAGCTGACCAGGTTTCCCTGGAAACTAATGAGCCTGCTCTTGTACTACATCCTGTGAGAGGCAGGAGAGGATGGGCTGCCCTTGGCCTAGAGGTCAGATGGGCCTGCATGGGAAGCTCTTCCCCAATCCCCACAGATGTGAGCTTTAGCATCTGGGTTCTGAGATGCTCAGATATCAGGTCCAGCCCTGAAGATATGGGAGAGTCAGGGAAGCGTCATCAAGCTGGAGAGGCTGGGATCCCCACCTCTGAGGAGGTGGCGGGATCCTATGATGTCCTAAAAGACTCTGTCATCTTCCACCATATAGAGTCTCATAGAGTAATCAGTCGCCTTTGTCTCCGACCCTCCTTCCGGGTCTACGTCTCCAGGGAAAGAAATGAGCTACCCTCCCTTGGGAGCAATGGCTCCCAAAACCACCAGCTGGATTCTCCTTTGTAAATTTTCCTGCAAATCCCTTTCATGTAAGACCACATTTTTTTCACGATCTCCCCTTTGGGACCAGCTTTCTCATCCCTTAACGATACCATGTGTCACCCTGCCTCCTCTTCAAGCTTTCTGTGGCTTTAACAATCCAGCTGAGATGTCTTTGGAGCCTCTTAATGTCCAGCCCAGCTTCTGTTTTTCCAGTTTGGGCCTGACTTTATTTAATAGCCATCGAGGAGAGATAGAATCTCAGCTGAGACGGTAAGAACAATATTTGAGAAAAGCATCACGGAAGAGTTTCACCAGAGCAGCTCATTAAGACAAAAATATCTTTCTCCTTTACGTCTTTGGCCCTTGAATTTTGGTATTCTTTGGTTTGAGTACAAAACATCTTCCCAAAGCTGACTGTCAGAAGTAGGAACAAGTAGGGTATCCATCTTTAAAGAGAGAGGCAATATAGAACAGATGCTAGAACACAAGCTTTGACACCAGACGGTCCACAGTCCAAAATCTAACTGGCTTGTGACCTCGGCAAGTCTGTTGACTCCACCGAGCCTCAGTTTCCTCTGTGGAAAATGGGAGTAATACCCCCCAAGTTTGCTGAGAGGATCGAACGTGATGATGGTGATGGAGATGGAGCCCAGCCCCAGCGCTCGGCCCATAGTAAACGGCCAAGTGGCGGCCTGATTATTACCTCTGCTTTAGCATGTTCTTCCCTGTAGTTTTGAACTTTGGCTCATTTCCCAGTAGCTTCTCCTCCTTTGGAACAACTCTGGCTGCTAGCCCACATCCTACAAATGAAGGATTGCTGTAACCTTTTTATAGTCACAGCTGCAGTGTGTCAAGGCAGCCACATCAGCCCTCGGTGTTCATTTCCCCCTTTCCTGTACTTAACGCTTTGCTGGTCGTGTGTACTTGCAGGGCTGCACACTGTGGTGTGAATTAAATGTCCACAGGGTCACAGATTGGTTTCTGCAGGTTTCGTTCCCATGTGGAAGGAGTATGCCGACTGAGCTTCCACGTAACCCCACGGTTCGCAGCTCTCCCAGATTCACCAAACCGGCACCAGAGCCTCCTGCCATCAAATCTCCTCATGTGCCCCTGACCTTGTGTTGTCTGACCGTTTGGGTGATTCCGGGATGATGGGTGGGACAAAGCTGCTGCTTTGGTATCAGGCTTCTTCGGTACTGAGAGCTGGATGCTATAAGAGTTATAGACGGTAACCAATTAACCACATAATGGCTTAACCCCTTCAGTAGCCACTGTTGTATATGTGTGTGCTGGTGGGACAGATGAGCATATCTACAGAGAGAGAGATAACATGGGGTAAATTGTTGCCTTCTGTTTTATTCTCTTCTCCTCTTGGATTTATTCATCCCACAAACACTTACTGAACTCTCGATATGTGCCATATATTGTGCCAGTAGCCTAACCACCTCGACGTTTCATCAGTTCTTCCCCTCGACAAAAGGATAAAATAGATGCCAACTCTACGAAACGCACTCCCCTGATGGCTGATGGAGAGAAGCTGGGCGCCCCTAGGACAGGAGCCCCGCTGTTCCAGCCAGCCATTAGCTAGCTCAATAAGTCCAGCAACGTCACAGACACAGAGACCCCCCTGCCGCTCTGTCCTCATTCTGCCAGCACCCAGTAACAATACCTGACTCCTGCCGGGAAGAATGCCTCGCTCTCCCTCCAGGCATGTCTGAGGGCTCCCTGCTCCTGGCAGCCCTGCCTCCCCTCCAGCTCTCACCTCTCCAGCTGAGTTGAAGACCCATGAGACCCATGGGTAGGCCCAGCTTATATTTATATTTTTAACTCTTCTTGTTTGCAGTCATACACCTTTTGAGCAGGGGTGACTGCTCCAGTTTCCCTTTGCTTTGTGGTTCCTGGTTGCAAAATCCTTGTTCTTCTC
This sequence comes from Neophocaena asiaeorientalis asiaeorientalis, assembly GCF_003031525.2. Lineage (NCBI taxonomy): Eukaryota > Metazoa > Chordata > Mammalia > Artiodactyla > Phocoenidae > Neophocaena > Neophocaena asiaeorientalis. Next base: position 11,672,200 of record NW_020173731.1, on the reverse strand, counting down.
CGTCCCATCTTATCCGCTTCCATAGAACTGTGCTCTGAGGGAGAGGTGAGGCTGAGGTAAGGTGGGGTCCACTGCGCTGGGGTGTCCCCAGACTTGCATGACCCCTTCCACAGGGAAATAGCCACCCCGACAGCGTCGCTCTCTGTGAGCCATCTGGCTCCCAAAAGCTGTGTGCATGTCATTGATTCCAGACCCCGTGGCTGCTCCAGCCTAGTTGAATTGCAGATCGCCTCTTCCATCTTGGCTGCCCCTTGCCTCTCACCCCTCCCCCAGTCTCTCACATCCAATTAACACCCTCCTCCCCAACCCCCTTCCAGAGTCATTAGTGAAGGAACAGAATGGTCTTGGCCCCAAAGTGATTTCCTGTCATCTCTGTTCATTAAATCTCTCCATGTCTTTGCTAAACCATTAATAATACTCCCTGCATCTCTGACTGTTCATCTGAGTCTCTGTGGCTTCATCCCAGCTCCTTGTCTCCAGGGTCCCAAAGAGCAGGTTATCCTGCGGCCCCAAGATGTTCCTTCTCTTTCTTCCACTGCTGCTGAGATGGCCTCCCTGGGGGCCGCCGTGCTGGCCTCTGGATCCCAACACGAGATGCTCGGGGAGTAGACTACTCGCTGCTCAGGCAGCTCCTCCCCCGTTCCAGGGCCAGAGAGGCTTACTGAACTGGGAGGGAAGCTGGGCTCCTCTTGGCAGATCCTGTCAGAACGTAGAGCTGCTCACACACATGTGCTAGTGGGGCCGAGGAGCCCTGCGCTTCCTAACACACCTCTCTTAATGATGTCCCGGCCCTTGGGGTGGTCTCAGCGGGGAGGGTCTGGGGCTTGGTGCCTCTGAGGGTAAGGGGGTAAGCAGGAGGGCATGATAACCTTTCTCTCTAGCCCGACAGCTCTGGCCTAGCTGGGTCAGCCCTCCGGGCAATAAGCTCACGAGAGCTTGTTCCGTCCTGTTTCAGCCCGAGGAGTTGCAGAAAGAACACCCAGCTTCATGTATCCCCAGGGCACTGCAAGCAGTCAGATGGTGCTGCGTGGCATGGACCTCCTGCTGGAGTGCATCGCCTCCGGGGTGTACGTACAGTTTGCACCCCGACTTCTGGTCACCCTCCGGGAGGCTGGGCTGGGGGTTTGTGCATGCTCTGTTCTTGCCACATTTTTGGGGGGGCGGGCGTTGTGGCAGTGCAAAAAGCAAGGCGAACAGCTCCTAGTGAGGACGATGCAAATCATAGTCATCTCTAGCCCACTGGCCGCCTCTCTTTTTTTAGATAATGAGGAAAGGAGGTGACTAGGCTTCCTGTATGTGTGTTAGACTGTCTTGTGACCTTAGATAAGTCCCTCAGGTGCCCTGTGGCTGAGCATCCCCTCTGCCTAGGAGGCATCAGCTCTCAGAGGACATGCATCCTCCTGGGCCCGAGTACACTTTAAGGATACCTGGGTGTCCCGGGCTCCATACAATAATAGCAGAGCCACATTTCATGGTAAGTCCCTGTTTCTCGCCTGGTCCCTCTTAGCCCAACACCAGACATCGCATGGTACAAGAAAGGTGGGGACCTCCCGTCTGACAAAGCCAAGTTCGAGAACTTTAACAAGGCCCTGCGTATCACCAACGTGTCCGAGGAAGACTCCGGGGAGTATTTCTGCCTGGCCTCCAACAAGATGGGCAGCATCCGGCACACGATCTCGGTGAGAGTGAAGGGTACGTTGTGTGTATTTCTCATTACGATGATTTTGCCAGCCCTACACTCCGTGGCCACCCTTCCCTCTCAGGGTGGTTGGTGGGCAGGGTGAGTGGGGAAGACGTCCAACACACTGATTAGTGGCAATAGTGTCCTGCAGGAATGGTGTCACCCCCAGGGGTGTGTGTGTGTGTGTGTGTGTGTGTGTGTGTAAAAGGGCAGGGGGAAAGAGGGAGGTGTTAAGGGAGGGAATCTGCCCTGACCATTGCCCAACTCCTCTTTGTGCCTGGGGCTCCCTCAGCAGGTGCACTTTCTCCTGTGGCCTATCTGGATCACCCAGAACCTTTCTGTCTTTCGTTTCGCAGTCCTGTTCACGGTGTGTTGTCTTAGGCCTGTGCTATCTGTGTACTTGTGTGTGGTTCTCTTTTAAAAATGGGGAGTCATCATGGCCCAGATTATTTTTCAAAGAAATCACTTCCCTCCCCACAAAGCATAGATGGGCCACCTGAGCTGTTGTAGGCAACAGAGCACATGCCTCTGTGGGGGTCCCAGCCACGAGTTGCGGGTGGGGGGGGGGTGCACTAGTCACTTCTCAGTCTGAATGGTGGGCTGAATGGATGATTGGGGTGATGAGGTCTGAAACCACAGTGCAAGAACTTTCCTAGTACATGCTCAGGTTGACTTGTGACCTTGGTTTCAGCACCACGCTCGAACCAGGGGCTCTTAACCCTTATTGGGGTTTCAAGATCTTTGGGACTCTGATCCAAAGGACCCTCTTCTCAAAAAAGTCCATACCCACATATTCACAGAAATTTCCAGAAAATTGGAAGGGGTGGCCGGCTAAGAGCGTCTGCTCTAACCGAAGCTTAGTGTCTAAAAGAATGAATATCAGGCCTTTCCTCAATGGTCTGATCCTGCAGCAACAACAGCAGGAATCCACAGGGCCGAGCCCTGCTACTTGACCACCCTCCCTGGCTCAAGCCCTTGGGTGCACACCACGAGTGCCTGGGGAGCTCTCAACGCGTTGGCTGCCCAGTCATCCCCCGAGGATTCCGATTAGTAGGTCGACGATGGGCCCTGGCACCCACGTTTGTTAACGGCTCTTCAGGGAGCCCCAGTTTAGAACTCTTGTTCTGTGAACTTGAAATAAATCAGTCAGCATCTGTAGTGCCAAGCTGACCAAAGGCAGCCTAGACTGTCACCCTATCGGGATGAGCCCTGGGCAGGTGGCGGGGGCCTGGGGCTGGCACTCGGGGGCTCCTGCCTTCCTAGAGGGGGCCCACTGGTTCCTTCTGGCTGCTCCTGTCATCTGACACCCCTGCCTATGCCTGTCCTTGTCTTCCAGCTGCTCCCTACTGGCTGGACGAACCCAAGAACCTTATCCTGGCTCCTGGCGAGGACGGGAGACTGGTGTGTCGAGCCAACGGGAACCCCAAGCCCACCGTCCAGTGGATGGTGAATGGGGAACCTTTGCAATGTGAGTAACGCACTGTTCTCCCTCCTGCCTCTGCTCCGTCTCCTGCCGGAGGATCCAGCTCACCATCCCTGCAGGCCAGCCCTGTTGCAGCAGAAGTGAGGGAGTAGCCAGCTCTTTGGACATCTCAGGAGGCAGGAAACCTGCCTCATTTGTGTGTGAGAGAGAACAGAAGGCCTGTGGTTATGTTCCCATGTTTAGGGGATTTCTGCTCCCTGGGGTTTTTTCATAAATTTCTGCTTTCTGCCCTTCACAACTACAGAGCCCAGTTCAAGGGCTAGAGACCTCAGCCTGTATCTCCTGAGAGTATAGGCTCTGAGCGATGGCTGGGGCTCAGGAGGTAGAGGAGAGCTCGGTAACTCATTTCCATCGTTTACCCAAGTCCCTCTCTATGCCGAGGGCAAAATAAGAGGCAGGGTTACGCGACAACATGAAAGATATGGTCAGAAATGAGGGAAAACTTCCCTACGAGAGCAGAGGTGCACAGTGCAGTTACTGAGTACGCACAGACATCAGGAAGATTTAGTCCTACCCAGATACCGGAATGGGTGACTCCAGGGATCCTTCCAGCCAGAGGTCAACTTTTCACATCATATTCACTCCAGTTGCATTTACTTTTTAAGTGTCCTGTCCTTACTTTCTCTAAGGGGTCAGAGGAAATGCAAACAGTGTTATCAACCCGATGGGGCAAAAAATAGATGGCGAGACCTCAGAGCCTAACTCACAAGCAACAGCTGATAGAAACAGGTGGAGAGGCAGGGAGACAGGTACAGGAGAATGCACCTTTCTAGACATTTATTGTGTGCCAGGCACTGTGCATTCCTCTCATCTCTTTAACCTCAAACATTAAAGATGAGGAAATGAGGCTCTGATGGTGCAGGGAATTGCCCGAGGTCACATGGCTAGTGAGTGGGGAAGCTGTGGGCTGCTGTGACGGTGCACTATGCCTACCCTGTCTAGAGCATCTAGTTATCCCAGGAAGTATTCTGCCTCTGGATACGAGCGACACACGGACACGGCCTGCCCTCTGCCCTTCTCCCTGTCCTGGTAGCAGTGTGGGGACAAAGCAAACAAAGGCTCTAAACTTCACAGCACCATTAAATGAATGCAAAGTTCAGGATTTACAGCTGAGCCTTGGCCCAGGGAAAGGTCCCCCGTCACTCAGGGGAGTGACCGGGAGGAAAGCTGGTCTGTGGGAATTGCCGGGCAAGGAGACTTAAAGTTGCTGGCATAGGCTTCCTTTGTGCTTTTTTGCTGAGTGGAGACTCCGGAAAGACGATAAGGATGCTGACCTCGGCTTTGTTCACCTGCTGATTCCCTAGTTCCGGGCTCAGACTTGCTATCTGTGGGGTGGAGCCCACGGGGCCAGACCCTGGGTTCCTCTCTGCCGACTTCTGTGGTAGGTCTGAGTGATCCTGGATGAGTTCCTAGATCACGCAAACCAAGTCATCTGGCTCAGTTCCGAAATCTTACAGAGGAAAGGCACCTTCTGGTGGTGAAAGATGAGAAAAGTAGGGATTCTTTACACTTCTAAAAAACTTTTATTTGTACAGCTCATTATCTCATTATCATTCTCTTATCTTAACCTTCCTCGAGAGGAGGGGAAAGATGGGAGTAATGCTTCCGCGTTTGACAGGTGAAGGAAATGAGGCCCAGAGGAGTTATTGATTTGCCCCGGGTCTTGGAGTGACAACGGGGACAGGTGTGAGACCCCACGGCCACTCCCCAGCCTCTGCTCTCTGCATCCCCAGTGGTACCAGCAGAACTGCAGCAGGGGTTGTCCTCTCAGTGTGCACTCGTCTTGGGAAGATCAGGTAGCTTTGGCAAACGCAGGGACTCATTCAGCTTTCAGCAGGCATCGACTTCCGGATTTAACTTTGTGAATGTCTACAGCGTGCTCTGCTCGGAGGATGGGAAGGTGGTAGGTCCCATCTAGTTGGATATTGCTTTATCCTTTTCAAAACACATCTGAGTATATGCACATTGAATTAAAACAGTAACAACGATAATAATCAGTATGGGCTGAGCCCTCTGCTAATGACATGCAGAGAATCTCCGGTCATCCTCGTAAGAGCCCCACAAGGTGATATGTTAGCCCCATTCAGCTGACGAGGAGACTGAAGTGCAGAGCCATTGAAGAGTGCCGGCAGGTAGAATTCACACCCCTCCTGTTTCCAAAGCTTACGCTGTCAACCACAGCTGCCCAGCTGCTGTGTAGGTTTGACCGGGATTCCCATTCCCATTGGATGGATTGAGAAGTAAACTCCAGTGGGCTCAGTGATGGACCCAGGCCACACAGCTAGGCAGTGGTGGGCCGGAAGCTGGGTCTGAGCTGGCCCAGTGCTACTGCCTCCACAGCACCCCAGTCCTACCAGGGAGTCCTGGCCAGAGTCCCAAGTGCCCTTCGCCCTGCCCTCCCCCTTTCTCACAAGGAGTGTCTTTTCTGACTGTAGCGGCACCACCCAACCCAAACCGTGAGGTGGCCGGGGACACCATCATCTTCCGGGACACCCAGATCAGCAGCAGGGCCGTGTACCAGTGCAACACCTCCAACGAGCACGGCTACCTGCTGGCCAACGCCTTCGTCAGCGTGCTGGGTGAGTGCACCCCTCCCTCCGCTCGCCTGCCTGGACCTTTCTCCCCTCATGGGTACACTTTCTTCTCCAGTGATTGGCCAGGCTGGTGGGGTATGAGGGCGGCAGGATGGGGGAAGCACGGAGACCCAGAATGACATTTGCGGGGAGGGTGGAGGACTTAAAATCCGTAGAGCTGGGTGTGCAGACAGAGTTCATTCCATGCGAAAAGTCAGTCTCAGTCCCCTTCCTCCCCTGATGAGAGGAGGGACCGTCTCGTCTCCTTGGTGTGTCCATGTTGACTCTGCCTGGGTTCTCCATGGTGTCGGTGGGAAATAGTTCTGAATATGTTCGTGGCATTCCCAGAGCAGGGAGAGGGCAGTGGGCAGGTGCAGCTAGGAGAAGCCTTGGGGCTGTGGAGGGGCAGGTAGAGAAGCTGCTGGAAAACTGGGGGGAACCCTTTGCAAAAGCTGGACTGGATGTAGGGTAGGTGAAGGACAAATGGATAAGCTTCCTCCTTCCTCACCTAATCCTCAGAGGCTTCTTAAAGGAGGGAGGTTGATGGGGGAAGGTACACTGGTGCTGAGAAAGCTGCTGTGAGGAGAAGGAGCAGGGAGATAAGACTGGTCCACAAAGAGGAAGAGGAAGACTCCCCACCCAAGCTCAGTTCTCTGGGAATTGCAGACGTGCCGCCTCGGATGCTGTCACCCCGGAACCAGCTCATCAGGGTGATCCTGTACAACCGGACGCGGCTGGACTGCCCGTTCTTTGGGTCTCCCATCCCCACACTCCGATGGTAAGTTCCAGGAGACCAGGCCTCCACCATGGGGTCATCTTTCTTGCCTTTCTCATTCCATCCGGCCCATGAGAGGTATTCAGCAAGTCCTGGGAGCCTTAAAGGGTTGAAGCTGGGAGGAGTTGGCAGATCAGCTGGGTCAACCCTCTTATTGTGCAAAGAAAGAAACCGAGGCCCAGGGACTTGCCAAGGCCACCCAGTGGTCGGAGGCAAGACCCACAAGGCTCGGGGCTCCTCCCGCCCCCCGGGCTGGTCCTTTCTCAGTATGCTGTGTGTCGTGCTGCTCTGTTGTGAGGTTTAAGAATGGGCAAGGAAGCAACCTGGATGGTGGCAACTACCACGTCTACGAGAACGGCAGTCTGGAAATCAAGATGATCCGCAAAGAGGACCAAGGCATCTACACCTGTGTTGCCACCAACATCCTGGGCAAAGCTGAGAACCAGGTCCGCCTGGAGGTCAAAGGTAAAGGAGAGAGTTGCTAGCTAGAGGGAGGGGTGGGGAGGGCAAGGAAGCCATCTCCTCAAGGTTATCCATGTGTGTCACTCACTTTGACAATGTGCCACACCTAATGTTTAATACCTAGTGGGACCTCCCTCCAGGTCTGTGTGTCCTCTCCGTGGAAGTTTCGTGGCCAGGGCCTCTGGCTGGCCTGCTGTTGCGAGCACTGAGTCATTACCAGCCTGGTCCAAATAGACGTAGGCAGGGACGCCTGTTACCCACACCAGCTCCCCACTACCACCCCAGAAAATACGTCCTATGTTCCTGAGCCGGAGAGAAAGGATTTGGGGATTGGCTACCGTTCGGGATCCCCCCCATACCAGGCGTCCCCTACCATTCATGTAACCGAATCCTATTTCTGCCACTTCCGTGGTCCATCTAACCTGGAGGTCATGCATGTCACACTGTGTGGCCACACGGGCGTGGGGTGGCAGAGACGAGCTCCGGGGGCTTCCCCACAGACCCCACCAGGATCTACCGGATGCCTGAGGACCAGGTCGCCAAAAGGGGCACCACGGTGCAGCTGGAGTGTCGCGTGAAGCACGACCCCTCCCTGAAGCTCACAGTGTACTGGCTGAAGGACGACGAGCCCCTCTACGTCGGGAACAGGTGTCTGCTCCTCCCTCCTTTCTTCCTGCTGCTCCTCTGGGGCGTTTTCTTTTCCCTTGCTCTTGGGGATGCAGTGAAGAACGCAGGGAACCTGTGTCATGTGTGTCACTGGGGAACTGCTGAGGAGGGTGTGACAGCCTCAGCGACTCCCTCCACATCAGGCGAGA
>NW_020173731.1:11649623-11664177 GCF_003031525.2 Neophocaena asiaeorientalis asiaeorientalis | reverse complement strand
TCCCCATCCTGCCAGCCCCCCCCCCCCACTGCAGCTTCCTCCCCTCCCCCATCAGGGCTCTGCTCCTCTCTCCTCCTCCTCCCTCCCTCGTCTCCTCTCCTTCCCACTCCTTCCTGTCTTCACTTCTCTCCCTCTCTTCCCTCACTTCTTCTCTTGTCCTCCTCCCTTTATTTTGATCCTTTCCCTTCCTCCTTTTCACAGCCAGGACGCCTCCCCATCCTCTCAGCCCTGCCTGCAGCGCTCCTGTTCTCCAGCAGAGGGCACGGTTGGCCGAGCAGACTCTAACCCTTGTGGTTAATGGGGCTCTCCGCCCTTAACGCACCTGGGACCGCTTACCGGGCTCAGGCCTGCCCCATCCATCCGTCATCCCAGATTCGGATTTAATTGGAGTTGACGGGGGGCCCAGGCATAGATAGTGTTTAAAAGTCCCCCCAGGTGTTTGTAACGTGCAGCTAGGGTTAAGAAGAGCTGATCCGAGCCTCCCCTCAGGACTCCGTCCGTCTCGGGGCAGGTTGAGCATCGGTACCAGCTGTTTCCAGCGATGATCTGGTTTTCTGTAGGGGTGTAGCCTGCGGGTGGGTGCAGGCATTCTGGCCCTCAGCCATGCTCACAGTCAGCCCTGCTCTTTGGTGCCCTCCTCCCTCTGTGGGAGACAGTACAGAGGAGCCCGGGGCACCTGGGCTGAGCCTGGGCGTCCATCTGGGCTGAAGACAGAGCTGGAAGTACGAGAAGACCTGCCTTTTGGGCGTGGGCCTAACTGTGCCCTAATTCGGGAGGGGAGCACAGCACAGGAAAGGCACAGAGAGCAGACCCAGTGTGGGATCTGAGGACAGTGAACATGGGCCAGGGCCGCTTTGGCTCCACCCACTCTCCTGTCCCCTCCCGCAAGCACCATAAGTGCTCAAGGTGACATGAAGACCCTGCCTCTCTCGAAGCACTGAGGTGGAGCCTCACGTCCCCTAGGAGGGGCTGTGGCGGCCCAGCCCAGACTACAGCACCGCCTCCTCCCTTCTAACCCACCGTCCCCACTTCAGGGAGAAAGCAGCCGGGCAGTGCCCAGCATTCCTGCTGCCTGCCCCCTTCACTGTCACCCTCCTCGCCTTCCTCCCAACCCCTCCCCGATACCTTTGCAGGATGAAGAAAGAAGAGGACTCCCTGACCATCTTTGGTGTGGCCGAGCGGGACCAGGGTAGCTACACATGCGTTGCCAGCACCGAGCTGGACCAAGACCTGGCCAAGGCCTACCTGACCGTGCTAGGTAACTGCCGCTGCCCACACTGGCGCTGATCCCCACCCCCTATTTCCCGAGGCCAGAGAAGCGGAGGACGGTTCCAAGGGCAGAGCCCGTGGTCAGTGAGCCAGCCAGGCCTGGTGATCCTCCTGCCTTCTGGTTTAAGGGTTAGGAAGCTGCTCCTTTCCGAACAAGCTGTGCTGGATGCCTTACCTCCTGAATGGAACCATTAACTTGCCCAAATCCTCACCTGAAGGGTGCCTGAAGGAGAGAGGGAAATGGACAGGGGGTTCTCATTGGGATCATTTTTACCAACTTTACAGCTAACTCTAAACCACTAAGTCAATTAAAACAATCCATCCTTGAAGCAAGGCTGAACTTTGTGTTTGTCCTTCCAACACCCTCTGCTAGCCTTCCTCTCTGCACCCCTTTCCTGATGGGATTTCACAGGGTGCTGTGCATTTCGGGTGATCCTGTCTTGGCCTGCCCTCGTGTCCAGGCCAGACTGTAAATACTAAGTCATCCCAGACCTGGGGACGTAGCCTCTCCCGTCCGGGGAAGCAAATCACCTCATCTCTGCTGTCTCTGGGCCCCCTGTTGCCATAACTCTCAGTGCACTCCTGTCCCTCAGCAGTGTCCCTGCATGGTCGCAGGGAACACTGGGCCCAGGCACAGTCGTAGCATTGGGACAGGAGGGACCCAGGGTGTCTGCCCCCAGCTGTGGAGGGAGCACAGGAAGGCCTTTGTGAGGGTGGGGCACTCTCCATGGAAGTGGGGGAGGGGTGAAGCTGTGCAGGGGCAGCTGTTCAGGCCTTGGCTACCTATTCCCACCCTTCGAGGACACCTTTATCCCCATGTAACCTGCTAACCTGGATAACCCATCTTACCTTTGCAGCTGATCAGGCCACTCCAACTAACCGTTTGGCTGCCCTGCCCAAAGGTAATTCATACTAATCCCGGGGACCGTCGCCAAGCACTCGAGGTGTCTGGGAGGGAGGAGTCCAGGAGGAGGAAAGCACTGCTGGACAGGAGTGCTGTGTACAGGCAAGGGGCGGCCTGCCCCGCTCCCTGCCAAATCTGACTCCTCTGAAGAGGCCCACGTCACCTACCTTAGCCCATCACAGCCCGACTCCCGGCTTCCTGCTCCTTTCACAGACTGAGCTCCGAAGTCCGGCTGTCGCTCCCTGCGTCCCCAGCCCCTGACCTCTGGCCACGCCCACCATTCCCTGGGGGTGGCCTGTTCTCTTCCCCCAGCTTAGCCTCTGAAGTGTATTCAGTCAGGAAACCCACTTGCTTTGAGTTATCTGTAGGCCCATCTTTTTTGCAGCCTTTCACATCTACTATACACCCATTTCCAATCCGCACACATTCGTGTGCAACACACATGAATGTGGGCTCCAGTGACTCACCTTCCAGATCCTTCCAGTAACCAGCCAAAATGTGGAAATAGCTGGCTCAAGGAGCCAGGATAGGAGAAAAGAAACCACGCCTACCCTCACCAGTCAGTGGCCAGATGCCTTTATCCCCAGGCCGGGAGGGCACTTACACACACTTAGGAAATCCAGTGAGACTGGAGCCCCAAAGAGGTGCTGCCCCCACCCTTGTTAGGGCCTCTGTCCTGCTGTCCATCACTGAAACTTCTAGACTGAGTCCCTGTCTCCTCCCTGGCCTGGTCCTCCGTCTTTGTCCCCTCTATTCCCTTAACTGGTCTGCCCTGCTCAGCTCTCTGAACACCCGCTGGGCTCCTGCCCCCTCAGAGCCTCGGTACACTGAGTAGAAGTTAATTATGAGAAAATGAGACAAAATCCCAAACTTCTTCACCAGTTTTCCTAAAGGTTGTGAACATGGGTCTAATGCAAAGGGCAGCATTTCCCAAATGCTTGCACTCTGAGAACATCCACAGCAATGGGGTGGGTTGGCCCCAGCTCTCCCTGTACCCTGCATTCCTTGATATTTTGGGGGTGGGGGTGGAATTCAGGGTTCTCTCTTTGTTCTTCCTTGAACCCTGAGGGAAGGGGGCGGTCCCTGTGCTGACCCTCCGGCACAGGCTGGGGTTGGTTCCTGCAGTGGTGACCTCAGCCCGCCAGAGTCCTGTCCGTGGGACAGTGTTCAGGGCTGAGGCCAGCACAGGGACGGGCCAGCTCTAACTCGGGAGGCCTGCGTGGTGTCTTCTCCCTCTGCTGCCAGGACGGCCAGACCGACCCCGGGACCTGGAGCTCACCGACCTGGCCGAGAGGAGCGTGAGACTGACCTGGATCCCAGGGGACGATAACAACAGCCCCATCACAGGTCAGCCGAGGCCCTGCACTACTGTCCAGAAAAGGGGGAACGGCAGCCTGGGAGCCGGAGGCCTGGCTCTGGTTTCTGGTCCCACTTCGGCCTCACTTGACGTGTGTCCTGGCCTGTTGACAGAACGCGTGGAGGCCTTGGTTTCCCTTTCTGGGTTTTGGGAAGAATACCAGTGCCTTTGTCTACCCAAGGGAGATTATAAAGACTAATGGAAACCATGAAGGAGTGCTCTTGAGAAAAAACTCACTAACTCAGCTCCCCAAACAGCCCTGTCTTCCTTTGCCCCCTCAGACTACATTGTCCAGTTTGAAGAGGACCAGTTCCAGCCAGGGGTCTGGCATGACCATTCCAAGTTCCCAGGCAGTGTCAACTCAGCCATCCTCCAGCTGTCCCCCTATGTCAACTACCAGTTCCGGGTCATTGCCATCAATGAGGTGGGCAGCAGCCATCCCAGCCTCCCGTCCGAGCGCTACCGAACCAGTGGAGCACGTGAGTGCTTGAGAGCTAACGGGAGGTGCTGAAGCCAGGTACCCCAAGTTCAGACTGAGTTCCCCCGGTCCCCAGCCACATGAATCTGGGCAAGTTACTTAACCTCTCCAAGGCTCAGCTTCCTCATCTGTGAAACAGAGAATAATAACACCATCTCCGTCATGGGGCTGTTGTGAGGATTACGTTCGAAAATGGGATTCGGGTACTTACTGTGATGTGCATATAGCAAGCACACAATAAAAGTTAACTGTCATTTTTATTATCACTAATATTATGAATAATTCTTGATGCTCTGCTTTAAAGGGAAGAGCTATGGCAAAGGTTTGCAGTAGAAATATATAATCTGGGGTTGCACCAGGTTTCTTAACACACTTGGGTAATGAAATGTTTAGATTTCTAAAATCATGCTGGTTCATTGAGGGTGGAGATGCTCCCCCAAAATGTTGAATGCCAGGGTAGACCAGTCTGGTATTAAACATACTTAGTGGATAATCCACAAAGGGGATAATCCACATTGAGTTGGCTGTACTGGTCATCTAAAGTGTGGAGAGCCTTATGACAAATGCTGTCTTGTAAGGGATTAAAATTCAAAAGAAATTATCCCTGCTTTGGGGGGTTTAAGTCTTAGCTAGGAAGGCGCGTCAGCCATATGAGAAAGTGGCAGAGCGAGTTCAGCTGCTTATGGGACAGAGTGTGTTGAGAGACGCTGAGAAAAGACAGAGCGTAGAAGGGACCAGTCAGGCTGGGGGAGAGAGGTTGCTTACTGTGCCCTGGTAATGCACAGACTGGACTTGAACTTTGCATCCATTTGGATTCCAGCCCCTGAGTCCAACCCCTCTGATGTGAAGGGAGAGGGGACCAGAAAGAACAACATGGAGATCACGTGGACGGTAAGAGCCCCTCGCAGCCCATCCACGATGGGCTTGCTTGCCTCGCGGCCTGGGAGCCCTTGCCCTTTACACCCCTGTGACTCCAAGGCCGCAGGGTGGCTCGGACTACCTGGCTGGTGCGGGGGCTACTCGTCTCTGCACTGAGCATCCAGAAACCAAACAGGAGAACGTCTAAGAGCAACATTTAAGACGGGAGACAGGAGCAGAGATGACCAAGGGACAGAGACTGTCAGTCTGGAAAAATCAGACAGAGTCCTGCAGGATCAATGGGCTTCTTCAGAAGAGGGAGAAATTTAGATTAGTCTGTAGGAAAGATTTAGCCCAAACACCAGTACCTCGCTTTGGTGTGTTCTGGGGGCCCATCACTGGAGATTGCTGGGAGTGGGGAGAGACCAGCCTCTGAGTGGTCCTCCAGTATCAGCCATCTGTAAGTCCAGGATGGACGAGGTGACTCAAAAGATGTCCTCCGGGCCAGGATTGAAAAAGCTCATCTTCATGTCGGCTCACTGACCCACGTTTTCCAAACCAACACTGGGATATGTGGCCTCAAAATGACTTTTTTCCAAACCCCTTCCAAGTCTAAGAGATGCAAATTCAGCCACTGAAACATTAACATTTTTGTGCTGTTGACGTGAGTAGTGGAAACAGGGAGATGACAGAGTTTGGAATCACGACCATCCCCGTCTGTCTTCGGAGAGCCTGGTTTCACAGCAGCCTTGGCAACTGGGCGGAGCCCAGACTTAAGACACCGGGACTCGTCTTGCAGGACCTTGCAAGGGTCGGTTCTTGGTCTACGGCTCTGTATTCCAGGCTCCTGGGGGACTGCTTCCTGGACCAGGCCCTTAGGGAACAAAAACAAGAGTTATGCTCACTCCCAGCTCCGGCCTTTTGGGAAGGACAGGGCAGACATGCAAGGATCAAGTAGGACTGAAATCTGGAATTTTGAGTTCATTGGCAGCAGGCATGCTGTGGCTGAACCAAACTCACCCCTTTCTGACTTTGGAGACCTTATATCACTGTCCATATTTTGTTTTCTGGTTGCTCCATCGCAGGAAAGAGTCCTGTCGACAATAAAGCTTTCTCTCCCTGTGCACCTGCCAGGGGGGCTGGCTGTGGAATCAGAGGGACTAGGGCTTGGGTGGAGAATCTGCATGCTGCTGGCTTCACAGGACTCCAGGCTCCGGGGGGGACTCAGAGTGGGGGCCATGGTCTCCCCAGCTCTGCCAGGGGGCTGGCCGCTGTTGGGCACTTTGGGGCAGGGTGCCTGGCACAGAAAGAGTACGAGCCGTGGATGGCCTGGACTCCTCGCCTGCACCCTCTCCACTCCTGCCATCTCTCTCCCTGCCCAGCCGATGAACGCCACCTCCGCCTTTGGCCCCAACCTGCGCTACATCGTCAAGTGGCGGCGGAGAGAGACCCGAGAGACCTGGAACAATGTCACTGTGTGGGGCTCCCGCTATGTGGTGGGGCAGACCCCTGTCTACGTGCCCTATGAGATCCGAGTCCAGGCGGAAAATGACTTTGGGAAGGGCCCTGAACCAGACACTGTCATCGGTTACTCCGGAGAAGATTGTGAGTACCCACCCCTGTCCCCACCCCGGACCCTGACGGCTGGGCTGCACAGGCCACCCTCACAGACCAGGAACCTCAGGGTGGGTCGGGGGTCTTCCGAGAGCATCCCGGGAGGACAGCCAGTTCCCAGGGAAGAGAAATCCCCTACAGTGACCTCGAGCAGACAGGCCCCAGGTCATGCCGGGAGCAGAGATGGTATGATCCGAACACTAGTTAGTATCCTTGAACGTCGTCACCTAGTCCAATACTCTCACTTTATCGACATGAAAACTGAGGCCCTGCAAGGGAAACCCCTGCCAATACTGCACAATAGCAAATGTCAGGCTTGAAAATAGAACCCAGGCCTTCTGATCTACCTTACTGCCAGGGCTTGCAGCACCACGGACCATCCGTCCCAACGGGCCATAATTAGCCACCTCCACCGGAAGCAGGGCCACAGGCCAGACTCCTCCCTGGGCTCCCCAGGGGAATCCTTGAGGAAGCAAGGTCCACAGAGCCCCATACTGGAACCCTCCAGACCAGGCACCGCAACATTCCCAGTGTCGCTCTTAGCCCTTGGAATTGAACATAAAAAGAGAAGTTCTTTGGAGGCTGTCACTGAGTAAATCAACACAAGTCTGGGCATACGTGTAGAAGTATGTGCCTGGCTTTCCAGATGGTGGTAGCCTCTCTGCCCCCAGCACGTCAATCCTGTAGGCTTTTGAGCAAAGCAACAGGGTCGGTGACGCCCCTCCTGGTCAGGGCAATCCATGTCCTGGTGTGTGTGGGTCTGATCCAAGAAGAAATCATGTAGGTGGATGAGGTGGCCAGAGGGAAGGGAGGAGAGAGTCTTGGGGTGGAGCAGAGTCACAAGGGCCAATGCTGGGGTCAGGAGTAGGGCCAGTGGGGTTCATAACGGTGAGATGGGAGTAAGTGAGGGTTGGGCGCTTCCCTGGAAGTGATCATGCATTGGACCCACTTGGGAGATCAGTAGACGGGATCAGCAGGCCCTCTGTCCGTCCCACTCCTCATCTGCACGGTGGCAGACACTTCCGGACAGAAGATGGTAGGGACTACTGGAGGGTAAGTATGGAAGAGGCAGCATCTAGCCATGGACTTCACGGGCCACCTCACGGCTTCCATCGCATCCGTGTACCCCTGCGGCAGATGCTTTAGAGAGGATGGGGCACAACTGCTTTTGCAGCAGAGTAGAGAAAACGGGGGTGAGAACCAGTTATGGGGGAGGGAGGAGTGGCCCTCCCTTTGCAAGTAGTCACGGGATCAGGATCTTTTCCTGAACTTGGTTAGGGTGTCTTCAGTCTGTAGGTAACGTTTCCTGCAGGGCCCTGGCAGAAAATAAATACCACTCAAAGGGGACTATTTCTAATGTGAGGACAGGGTTAAGAGGGACAGCAGCAAGGTACAGCAAACCAGCTGGAGCGCCAGCAACAGCAGGAAGCTGTTATACCGCTCCGGCCCTGAGGGGCTGGCGGCGGGCGAGTCACCATGGCCAGCGAGGCTGCCCTTGTGTAGAAGAGTGCACTACTGTCACCCTGCCTCCCCGCAAACAGGCAGCTAAGGGGATAGATACCGTCTTCCCTCTCCTGCCCTGGGAGCTCCTGTTGGGCAGACCCATCTGGAAGCCTGAGAACAGGGGAGCCCCGCTGACACGGTCCAGAGAGGACAAGCCTCCCGGGACCCAAAGCAGGGTGGGGAAAGGTGGCCAGTGGGATGGAGGGGCAAACAGAGACTCTGTGTGACGGTTGCACATAATTGCCCTCTAAACGTGTAGGCAGAGCCCTCCACCTGTGCTGAGCCTCCCCACACTCTTTCAAGTCCAGGCTGGTGGAGGAGACATGGCCCCTGCCCTCAGGGAGTACCCGGTGTCCAGAGTGGGCTGGAGGTGCAGGCCAGCAGAGGACGAGTCGGAGGGGACTCCGGAGTCGGGGGCCCAGCCCCGCCTGCATAACCAGCTCTCTGTCCCTACACATTGCAGATCCCAGGGCTGCACCCACTGATGTTAAAATCCGAGTCCTGAACAGCACAGCCATCAGCCTTCAGTGGAACCGCGTCTACTCCGACACGGTCCAGGGCCAGCTCAGAGAGTACCGAGTGAGGAAGCCAGCTCCAAGCCCTGTCTAACCACCCAGCTCGCTAACCAGGGCAAGGGGGTAGCAGATGCGGGCCGTAAGATATTTGGAAGGGGTCCCTTGGGATAGCTGTTGGATCCAGAGTTGGTTCAAGAAGATGATGTCTAGGGTTAGCTGTTCAAAAATATACCCAGAAAAAAATATACATACACCCAGATGTGTCCCGCACCGGGTATGCTGAGAGATTCTGCTCAGCAGAAAATCACGTGAAGGGTGTTGGTTTGGGCTGACAATACGTAGCACATTATGCTTGTAATCCATGTGTGTGGACACACGTGTATCTCCAGAAGCAGTGTTGAGGCGCCGCTGAGCTACACCCCTCCCCTCTCCTAATGGCCCCCGCTGGGCTGCTTGCCTCACCCAGTCTGATTTCATGAAGCCCCAACTAACCGGAAGAGCCACTAGAAGGGTACAAATCCTTCCCTGTTGTCGCAGCCAACTCCGATTATCGAGGCCCTTGGCTTCCCCTGGCCACCTCTTCCATCCCTGACGTCTCTCTCTTTGAAAGGGAAGGGAGAGAAAACCCAGGGGATGCAAGGCTCTCCCTGATGAGTAGCTCTTTTTAAAACTTCCTGGGGAGGCTGTAGCCCCGGGGTAACACAGGCTTAGGGGTCATGGAGAGTTGGCTGACGAACAGTTGGGGGCACACAGAGGGAGTCAGTGTCTTCTCGGGAAATGGATTTGGTAGGTAGGGGAAGGAAGGCAAGGTGATATATATGCTTAAATGAGCTCTTCCCCAACTTGCACCCTTAACCTACTTGCCTAGAGATTTTTTTGGCTAAAGCTCCCTTTGGGTCCCCCTCTTAAGTCTGGACTTCCTCCTTACCTTGCCCTTGGAGGCCCCGGGTGATGCTCGTGTGACAGCTGCCCTGGGGCTTCTCCACTGCTCATCAGACCCCGTGTCTCAGACTCTCTCGACTGTACCTGTGACACTACCGCCTTGCACAGGCCGTCCCATCCCATCCGAGCTCTTGCCACCCCACAGCCCGGTCTCCCATTGCCTTGGACATGTCACTATCCTAAAGGTCTTTAAACAGTATTAAAAGGAACCGTTTGACTTCAATGGATTAAATCAACCCTTTCTTATATTCAGACTTCCGGGGGTAACCTGCTGCTTTCCGACTCCTGCCCGCTGCCAATCTAAACCATACTAAATCTAACTCGAGGTGGTGCGGTCTTTGAGCACGGAAAAGAGCTTTCCGTGCCTGGACCCTTGGCTCAAATTTGTGGTTCTGGCACGGACTCCCTGAGCAACCTATTCCCAGCTTGGAAAGAAGTCTCAAGACGGAGCCGCTCAGCTGTAAGTTGGGCTGACTTGCCTGTTCCCCAGAGAGGCGACATGGCTCAGAAAATGATTGAAACCAAAAACTCTCATTTTGTTTGACATCAGTCCCCACTCACTAGTGGCTAATGTATGGGGACTGTCAGGACACCCCCAGCCCTCTGTGGGCCGGACGAGGTCGTTGGGGATTTGGAGCCTGTGGCCAGCAAAGGGAAC
Organism: Neophocaena asiaeorientalis asiaeorientalis; assembly: GCF_003031525.2. Classification (NCBI taxonomy): domain Eukaryota; kingdom Metazoa; phylum Chordata; class Mammalia; order Artiodactyla; family Phocoenidae; genus Neophocaena; species Neophocaena asiaeorientalis. The sequence continues at coordinate 11,654,079 of NW_020173731.1, read as the reverse complement.
GCCGGTCACCACGAGCACCACCACTAACAACTAACCTGGCCCTGCCTGGCCGAACCCTTACCGGCCTGCCTCTGTCCTGAAGGCCTACTACTGGAGGGAGAGCAGCTTGCTGAAGAACCTGTGGGTGTCTCAGAAGAGGCAGCAAGCCGGCTTCCCCGGCGACCGCCTCCGTGGCGTGGTGTCCCGCCTCTTCCCCTACAGTAACTACAAGCTGGAGATGGTTGTGGTCAATGGGCGAGGCGACGGGCCTCGCAGTGAAACCAAGGAGTTCACCACCCCGGAAGGAGGTAGGTCCGGCCGCAGCTCCCTGGGTAGGGCAGGACGAGGGTGGCGCGGCCAGGTGGCCCTGAGCGGCTCCAGCGTGGCTCGGCCTGGACCACACAAATTGACCTCTGCCTGACCTCAAGGAGGGATGACCTGCGAGCTGAGCAGCTCCGGCCGTGCTCATGGAGCACCGTCACCAAGGCGGCCGCCCTGACAGGCGATTGTACATCAAGACAAGACTGTGCTGGCTGCTGACATGATTCCAGACGGGATGTGCACACGGACTCCCGAGGGCACTGCGGGAGCCGGGGCTGCCTGCCTACCACCTCCTGAGGGAGCTCAGGCACCTTGACCCCAAGAGGCACCTGGTTGGTTTGCCATACCCGAGGACCTTCACTCTTGTTATACCACTGTAGTCAAGAGACTACCCCGCAGTGGGTGGCCCGGTCCTGGGAGGCAGACACCTGCCGAGGTCCCGGCGCATCTCCTGTTCCCGCCAGCCCTCTTGAACCAGCTGGGCGGTGGCTTTGCCCTCTCCTGTTTCTCCTTTCTCCCTTCTTAACTATTATTTTCCCCATTCTTCTTCTCTTCCTCCTTTGTCCTCTCCTCTGTTTCCCCGTCTTGTTTCTTTATTCCTGTGTTCCCTCCTCGTCTGGTTCTCATCACCAGCCTCTCCCCATTGCTCACGCTCTTGGCACCATCCACATGTTCCATCACGGGTTTCTCTCTCTTCACCCCTGGACCCGGCATTCTCAGCCCAGAGGCCAGGGCCTGATGCTTGGACCCAGCGGTGAGAGCCCTTGTCTGAGGACTGGGAACCGCAGCCTCTATTACCAAACGGCTAAGACTGGTTCCCTGCCTGGGAATGGCTGCCCACCTTGGAGGTTTCTTTGCAGAATCAGAGCCTAACATGTGTTGAATCCAGGATAGTTGTTAAAGGAGAACTTGACTGACTTCTTCCCCATGTAAACCGAGTCTGACCCGTGCTTGTCCCAGATCTGGGGAAACGCCGTCCTGGACGGGGCGATGGGCGCTGGCCACCTCGTAGTTCTCTGGGTTCTGGCTTAACAGTGATCCAGCACGGGGGTTGCCCAGAGGTCAATGCCTTCATACTTGTGCTTTGTTTTTTGTGTTTTCTTCATCTTGCCCGCCCCTCTTCTCTCCCCCATCTCCCCCACTCTCTCCTCCTTCCCCAAGTACCCAGTGCCCCCAGGCGTTTCCGAGTCCGGCAGCCCAACCTGGAGACAATCAACCTGGAATGGGATCATCCAGAACACCCCAATGGGATCCTGATTGGATACACTCTCAAATACGTGGCCTGTACGTTCTGCCCTTCTTTCTCTTGGATAACCTGAGAATCAGAAACCCCATTCTCAACACTTTTCCTAAGGAATCAAGGTAGAAAGCCTATGGGTACAGAGGTCACTGTGGAGGGATAGAGGGGCCAGGGAAAAAGTTTCCTGTAGGGTTAGGGGAGGCAAGTGAGACCCAATCCCTGCTCTTCTGACACACCTCCTCCTGCAGGGAGCTTCCAGTCAGCCCGGTGAGACAAAGGGGACTTCTGGTTTGATGAGGGATTCAACCCCTGCCCTCAGGCATCTTAGAGTCTCTAACACCTACAAGTCTAGGAGAGAAGTTTCCTTACCTGGTGGACCTTCCATCCGATGGGACAGATAGCGCGTGCATAGGAATCCACATGACACTGACACTCGGGGACACCTTAATAAGATGCCATTTATGGTAAGGCAGCTGTATGTAGAGCTGCCGTGGAATTGGGAGTGGCTCAGTCAGGAGCCTGGGTCTGGACGACCTCACCTAAAGAGTTCAGCATCACCAGGCAGGGACAGGAGTGTCATTCATTTGAAAAGCTTCAGGTCTCCTAAAGTGGGTGACGATGTGCCTCAATGTGAAGCTCAAAGGACAGGTGCTGTGCTGTTGAGGATGTTAATAGCCAACTGTGTGCGTGGTCCTGAGTCCATATCTGGACCTGACCTTCCCCCTTCGAGGTATTTGACAAAGGAGGCCTTTTACAAAGGAGGCATTAACAATGAAAAGCTCTAGTGGTTTTGCCCTAGTTCTGTTTGAAAGGAAAAAAGGAACTTCAAGTTCTGTTCTTGTTGAAAAGGCTTGAGGATTAAAAATTGAATCTTTCCGAATCAGCCGCATAACTTTGCACTGAGCTGGCGATAACGAGATCAGTGAAAAAGCGTTACCCTGGTGCGCCATCAAAGAGCCGGAAAGGAGTTCTTGCGCAGCCCTCGGCCTTTGAATCACCTCCCTCCCCTGAGTCCTTAAGATCACGGGCAGGTTCCACGGGTTCCCTTCCCAGCAGAGTCGGGAAGGCTTCGTCCTTCCAGCTGCAGATCATATAACCCATCATGGTCAATGTTGCTAAAGTTCAACTCCGCTTACCTGTCTCTCCCCAGTTAATGGAACCAAAGTAGGAAAGCAGATAGTGGAAAACTTCTCTCCCAATCAGACCAAGTTCACGATGCAAAGAGCAGACCCCGTGTCGCGCTACCGCTTTTCCCTCAGTGCCAGGACGCAGGTGGGCTCTGGGGAAGCAGTCACAGAGGAGTCACCAGCACCCCCGAATGAAGGTAGGTGCACTGCGGCAGCCTCGGGGCGAATGGTCCCGGGGAATTCAGATGCCTAGAGAAACACTCACTCGGCCTCTGGCCTCCCCGGCCTCCTGGGATGGAGAGGCTGCAGGCCCCTCGAGCCCTCCAGAGGAGGGAGCCACCCTGTGTGCTGAGAGGTAGGTACCGGCGATGTATCTGGAAAACACATCTTCTTACTGATGCAGTCAGACCTGGATCCCAACTCGGCCTTAACTTACTCAGCTACTTAACACCTGTGATCTTTCCTTCTGGTGGGGGAATAGGGAAGAGAGTGTGAATCGTAGCTGAGTTGAGGGGATGAGAGAAAGCATACTGGAAGTAAATGTGCTCACGAACTCCAAAGAGCAGTGAAGATGCTCGCCTAGTAAGGGAGGCAGCAGTACAATGGAGACCACCCCGCCTTCTTCTGTCGAGGATGCGTGGCGCCGAGAAGAGAGGGGGACAGCTGTGACTGAAGCTAATTGCCGGGATCACGAGTAGAGCAGGAGGTGTAGTCCCTCCTTGCCGCCTGCATTGAGGGAGTTGTCAGGCTGAGGAGAGGAAAGGGGGTTTGGAAACAGCCATTTGCCAAACCAGCTCCACAGAGAGCACGTGAGCTCCTCTCCTGGGTTCTGGCATCTAGCAGCGTCGCACCCCGCCCCAGAGCTGCGCCTGCCTGAGAAGTCCACTAGAGGGGGCTCCAGGCCCATCTGCACACGTGCTGGCTTCCGGGAACCTCTCGGGCAGAGGAGCCACTAGAAGCCTCGATATTGGCAGATCCCCTATGACAGCGGGTGGAGGCTCTGCCTCTCCAGAGGTACCATGGTCTCTTCAAAGGCCATTTCTTGAGCACCCACAACATGAGGTGCCAGACGCTGTACCCAAAACAAGGGATGTAAAGCTAATAAGCTCACACAGTCTAGAAGGAGGGACATCCACAGGAATATCTAATTGTAATTCACCATGAGCTGTGTATGTCTAGATGGCAGGAGTGCAGTGGCTGTGCAGGGGAGGGGGGTTGATTCTACAAGTGAAGACTTCAAAGAAGGGGTGATGTGATTAGGAATCCTTGAGGCTGACAACAGGTTATCCTGTCTAGTGCTTTCCCCAGAAGGCTGAGGTCCGGTGGCCTGACCCTGGCCTGATTGGACCTCCTGAGCACCGGTACCCCCAACCCAGGAGAGGAGCCGTGCTTCCAGGCCCTGCTGCCTCTGCTGCCTTACCCCAGGCTCCCGGTGCAGCTTCATAAGCAGCCCTGCATCCCTCCCCAGGCCCCACTTCCCTGGCCAGTAGGCCAGCACTGAAGCAGAGAGGAGAGGGGGCAGGCAGAATGTAGAGAAAGGCTGACAGTGCTTTGTCTCTACCTCTCTGCTCTCGTAAACCAGGAGTGAGCTACACAAGAAGCTCCCCTCCTAGTGTACCCTTCCAGTCTCCTGGGGACTTGGGCAATTTATTAGGGCTGGGGGACTTTGGGTAAGTGGTTAATATATGCCTATTACCAAAGGCCAGGCCAGGAATGATGCACTTTCTTGATTACTTAATTCTATAAGGAGATACATAAAGAGAGCCTCTTCTCCCTCCCCATCTCACCC
>NW_020173731.1:11643034-11649510 GCF_003031525.2 Neophocaena asiaeorientalis asiaeorientalis | reverse complement strand
CCCCCCCCCCCATTACAGAACATCAGATAAACAAAGCCCCGTTGCCTGGCCCCAGTGACCACCCCAGGGAAGGATCTTCAGCTCCAGGGGACAGGAGAACAAAGAGAGACTCTCTCCTCAACCTAGGGGTTTGCGGCAAATTCAGGAATTCCTTTTAGGGCTCTCAGTCCCCAGTTGAGTTTCTTACTTCATACAATACAACGGGGCAGCAGGACAGTGGCTCCGGGCTCCAGTCCATCACATGCCCCAGCCTTCAGAGGCTGAGCTGGTGTGGGGAGCGTTCAGCCAAATGTGCTCCCTCTCACCCACCCCCCGACCCGAGCACTATTCAACGCCTGCCCCTGGGGATGAAGGAACCATCCTGTTGACAGGCGTTGATGTCCTCCTAAACCACCTGTACTTTATGCCTTCAATTCCTGGCGTCACTGAGGGTTACCCAGACTCCTTCACCCCAGCCCAGCTAGGAAAGGACACACCCTTTGAGAAAGACCTGGGAACATAGCACTCGAGGTAGACTGTTTCTGCTGCCACCTCTTAGATGTCCTTGAGTAGAGGCAGAAGCGAGTATATTAGAAAGGTTTCCAAGACCCAGGAAAGTTTTCCGTAGGAACGTGCCAGACCCCAGTGGAGTTTAACATGATCCCCGAACACCAGGTGGCATCCTCAGGGCCGTGACCAGCACTTGGCCACACCGTCTGGGTCAGATTAGAGCCAGAACCTTCTCTGTCCTGTGATTGCTTGTCTTGTGGTTTCACCTGTGCTGTTTTCTCTTCCCTCTCGTTCTTTCGCCCTCTCCCTCTCTGGCTATCTTGGGCGCTGTGTTCTGAAGCTGCTCCAACCGCAGGTACCGTACCAGCAGCGGAGGTAATGGGCATGGCATGGGGCAATTCAAGGTGGAGTCCAGCCCAGCCAGAGCGGAGAAGGAGGGAGAGGCTTGGGGTGAAAGCATGCTCCGGACTCACCCTTTCAGTGGTTGGGAAGCCAGACTCTCCAGGAGGATGTGTGTGGAGGATGGGACCAGAGGAGATCAAACACATCCTCCTCCCTTCGCTAGAGAAGGAGGTTGGCTGAGAAGGGGCCCCACACGCACAGGCTGCAGACCTGTTCTCTGGAGCTGCAGCTTTCTCTGAAGCTGAGTGATTACTTCCCCTGAGCCACCTGGGGCCTTGCCCAGGCTCGACATCTCAGAGCACAGAGAAAGGGTCCACAGCCTTTGGGTGGCCGGCTGCGCCCTAGAAGGAGTGGGGGCAGCTGGCTCCTGTCTCCTGGTCAGGCTGCCATCCCCTGAAAGGGTGGCCTGTGGGTGAGCACGCCGTGCATGCTGGCCTTGCATGCTGCATGGGGCCTGGCACCAGCTCTGCCATCCACCATGGCTTCTAGTCAGTGAGAACAGGTCTGCATGTCCCAGGATGGGGCCGGGTGCCCCAGGACCTGGAGTCTCAGTGGACACCATGCACTGATGGCCCACTCACCCCTCAGAAGCCCAGCTTCTCAGAGTCTTGGGTGTTAAGAACAGTCTCCACTCTTGGGGTCTGGGAGGTGGACGCACAGTGAGGAGTTGGGCAGGCAAGTCTGGAGCAGGAGATGACCTGCTAGCCAAGGTCCTTGTCTCAAGTCCTCATGTTGTGGGTTTGAGGAACATCACCACCAAAGGCCGTTCCTCAAGCTGGAGGAGCTAGGCAGGGGCCTCAGGGTGCCTTCCGCTGCCCTCCTTTGAGGCAGAACCAAGGCTATAGGGCAAGGGTTTGCCAGAGCCTCCTCAGGCTCTAGGCAGCAGGGAGAGCCGAGAGCCAGGTGAGGAACTGGAGGGTTGGCTTAGGCAGGGGACGCCGCCTTACCCAGTTTGGTTCCCCTCCGCCTTCACTCATTTACCGCCCCCTGCCCCGCTATTTTAGGTTGATTCTGTTTCTGTTGCGCACCCTGCTTCCTTTGTTTGCGTTTGCTCCACCAGTCAGGTCTGGGTGGTGTGCTGCCATCATCCTTCCCACCCCCCGTCCTCTCCATCTCCCCCGCCCCCAAATAACCCAGGCCTGCAGGGGCCAGTGCCTCCCCACCTCTGCTGGGATGTGAGGCAGAGAGGTGTCCTGGGCCTGGAGACCGGGAGAAAGCCATCCTTGCAGTCTGGGAGTGGCCCTAACTTTCTGATTCAAGTTTGCATAAGGGTTTCCCCTGGGACTATTATAGCAGGTGCTCAGGGCAGCCGAAGCGACTTAGTGGAGATGGAAGGGGAGATGCAGGGAGGGTACCACGTGAATCACCTAGACGCTCTTTGGTCAAGCGGCTTGCAGTCCACCTTCCCCATTCTGGTACCCAGGACCCAAAGCAAGTGGATCCGGTCGCGGGGAGTACGCTTTGCTCAGTGGGCATCCGTGCCAGTCTGCTGCCCCTCTCGTGTGTGGCAGGTGTGAGGGGGGTGCATGTAATTCCAAACACCCCACTTCCTACTTCTCGTTTAGGAAAGATCCAAGCTCACCCTGGTGTGCAGAGGCTGCCAGGGCCTCTGTCCATCGGTCAGATGTGTTTCCTAGGCTCCAGCTTCTGTGTGACGTGGTGGTAGAGGCACAACGCACGTCTTGGTAAATGAGCTGTGCCGGGAACATCAGCCGTTCCCGGCCTCAGATGCAGAAGAACCTCCTGCACAAGTCTGCGGGTGCGAGGTGATGGCGCTCAGGTTCTCTACGGGTGACGCGGGCCTGGAGTCCAGCCCGCTGCTCCCTTCCCTCTCATCTTCGCCAAACGTGGGCATTCTCCCCCCCGGACTGATCTGTTCCTATCTCACCCGGTAAAGATAATCCCTCTCATGCACCCCATCTGCAGTCTCTTAGGGTTGCTGCCCATCTGTCCTGGCCATCTGTGATTTGGCCAGGGTAGTCCGTGCACCAGGTGGACATGTTTGGACTGAACCCTCCACCTTGGAATGTCTGGAAACTGCTGTCCTTGTCTTTGACTCGGCTCAGATCTGCCAGTGTTTGGTGGGCAGCTCCAGGGCAGGTTCTGGGCAACGAAAAATGAATAAGAGACATGTTGTCTTAATTTTCTCCATCTCCTGCGTGGTGTCGCCCAAAACTCTGGTGGAAAACCCTTGGCCATAGCTGGGGTGCCTTCCAGTGTGCATTAGGTAAGCCATTAGGTTGACACTGCCTTCAGGTAAGGGTCCTGTGCTTCCAGCTCCAGGCCCACTGTGGCTCCCCGTTACTCTCGGTCTCCAGGCTGGTGGTCTCCACTGGGCAGTGACCAGGGTGGTTCTCCAGCCCATAGTTCCTGCTGTGGCTGAAGATGACACCCTAGCCCAGCAACGAGTCTGTCCAGCCTGTGGGCCACTCTGACTGTAAGCCCCGCTTCTGGTCCTTATTCCCCGTTTATCTGCTACCCCCACCCCGCCCCAGGGGTTGAAATCATCTGAATCCCCTTAGACCTGAGCGCTGGACAGTTTCCCATGGAAATCCTGCCCTCCCCTCCCACCTATAACAACTCACTCACCTGACCCTTCTGTCCCTTCCCTCAGAGCCTTGCCTTCTTACCTCTGACCTCCCAGTCTCTCTGGCCCTGTCCAACCCTGGGACAATAGACACAGCTAATGACTAGGCCAGAGAGGATGCTGATTTACCAGCTGGGACCTCAGCCAGCCCAGAAGGTGTCTTCTCCACTGCGCCTCCAGTGCCGGGGACCCTCTGGGGGGACGCCTGGGAAGTGCCTCCTTTCCTCCCACCCCCTTCTGGTCCCCTCTCGCTAATACCTGATTGTTGCTGCTGAGCTGGAGGATAAGCATCTAGGTAGCCATCATCAAAGAAAACCCTTCCTCCTGTCACACTTGGCAGAGGGAGGGGAGGAGAGTGTGGAAGCATCCTCAGTCATTGCTCATTCTTGTCTCTGCCCAGCGGGGCCCAGGAAGAAACTCGCTCTCGCCTAGCCTCTCTCAGCATCTCTGTTTCTAGGGCTGCTGGCTGGAGCGCCCGGGGAAGCGTGTGGGCCTGGCTGCAGGCCCTGTGTGAGCATGAGTGTGTGTACCTGCTTGTACGAGGACCAGGGCCCACGTGAGAGTGTGAATAGCTTCCGGGGGCTGGGAAATGCAGCACCGCTGTGCACGTAAGAAGGGGAGCCCACGTCTCTGCACTGCACAGGGTGGGATGATTTAACTTGAAAGGCATTTTCAGTTTTTGGATGACGCCTCTTAAATAGTCATAGCAAAGGGGGACCTTGTGAACATTGCAGTTGCCAGAAATTATTAGAAAATACACTATTGGTAAGGAACCAGAGCAGAGCAGTCCTATCCAGATGGACGAAATAGCTTCTCAGGGTTCCTTCCGGCAGCTCAGAACAGCAGGAAAAGCCCATGTGTGTTCCGTGGCCACGGGAGCTGCCAGGCATCAGGCCTGAGAGGGAGCTCACCTTTGCCTTGTGATCTCTCAGGCCCTTATGTGTGTGTGTGTGTGTGTGTGTGTCTTGGTGGGTGGGATAGGCGAATTCCCGCAGGCTGAGCTCTTACAGCACTGAGCTCGCATTCCAGGCCTGGGGCCACCTTGGACTGAAATACATCCTTGAATACCGACTGTGAGAGGGAGAGTTTTTCCCACCGCACGTTCCCCTCCCCCCACCCCTTCCTGATGTCTGCGAGTTGACTGGGGTTTGGGGAATATAGCGCAGTCTGCCTTCACCTTGCCCAGGAATCTCTGGAATGCATGGGGCATAGTCAGCTACCCAGTGTGACTTCTGTGGTCAGCACCCTCAGGCCCAGTAATGCCTCTGATCTTACAAATGGGGAAGCGACTGGGATCCCGGGAACAGTCCCTCCTTCTCTATGGAGGACTTGTAATATTGGAGTCCCCGGGGGGAATGAAAGGGCTTTTGTTGGTCAGGCTTTTGTTGAGAAGACTTAGGATCTCTTGATTCTTTCTTGAGAAAGGCTTTCTGGCAATTTTCTCTCTGGTTCCCTCGCTGCCCTGGCTCCCTTCTGGAGAGCGGGGATAGTATTTCCTGATCTTCTGCAGATTTGAGATAAGGTAGGAGATCACTCTTCCTTGAAACTTAGAGTTACCTACTTCTGTCTTAACATCACTGCCTTCTGCCCCGTCAGCAGTGACACTAGAAAGTAGACTGTGGTCAGATCACAGGAGATAGTGGGCAAGGAGGAGAGGCAGCTCTGTCTCTCTCTGATTTGCCCATCATTCTTCTCATACCCTAAGCTTTAGCAATACTGGAACTAAAGAGTAATAGGCCAGCCCTTTGTTAGTGTCCACAACCCTTCTGTAGAAGGAAAGACGGTCTATGGAAATGTTGTCATGATAGACTTAGCCCCTTAGGGCTGACCGACGGCAAAGGGTAGCTTTGGATGGGAGATGAGGAAGTAAGAGGTAGTGCAGATTTGAACTTCTCTGAAGATTTATGCTCTTTTGCGGATTTCTACATCTACTGTGGGCCGGGAAGATGGTGCTACTTGAGCGCAGGCCACACTGTGAGTCCGTCAGTGCCCTTTTCCCACATTCTAATCAAAGGGAAAGGGCTTCCGGTGCCCAGACCCCAGATGTCCTAGAGAGAAAGGCAGTTACTACAAGTCAGGGTGGATTGGGGTAATCTGGGACCGTCGCTGGACAGAGAAGAAGGGAGGAGAGGCCAGGGAATGAACAAGAGCTAAGAGCCTGGGGAGGGGCTGGCGGTGGAGGTAGGAAAGACGAACCAAGGTGCAAGTCTTGCCCACAGAGTGGGGATCGTTCTCTCTCTCTGTCACTGGGTTCGGGTGGTGGTAGAACTCAAGCAGGCAGGAGAAGGGGTGATTTTGGCGTGAATGGGTGGGAATGGCAGGCTTCCCGGTGCTCCTGCAGGGCAGGGCCCCGCAACCTGCCCGCCTCCGAGGCCGGGGCTCCGGGCCTGGACCCAAGTGGTGCTGCTTGGCCTGTGCTGGGTGGTGCTTGACCTGGGACTCCATGTCATCCCTGGGGTCTGAGTGATTTGGTGTGTGTCCCGTCTTCATCACCGCCCTTGGCTGTGTGCATGCTGGTGCTTTGAGCCACACAGACCATGAGAAGAAAATGAAACACACAGGCTTCATTCTCTTTCCTTGCCATGGTCCTGTTCTCTTTCATGGCGACCCGTCTGACCCAGTCCATCCTGCTCGGGGAGGCTTCTGGTCCCTAAGCTCCATCTCTTCTGCGGGCTGCCTGCCTTGCACGTGGGGCCGTGTGTCCAGGCTGGGGACGGCCACACCGACCAGACTTGGCTGTTTTACATTTCCCCCTTAGCTCCTCCCACGTCGCCCCCGACCACGGTGGGTGTGACGGGCACGGTGGGCAGTACTGATGCCACTGCTGCCACCACCGAAGCCACAACAGTCCCCACCATCCCAACTGTCGCACCCTCCACCGTCGCCACCACCACCGTCGCCACAACTACTACAACCACTGCCGCCGCCACCACCACGGAGAGTCCTCCCACCACCACCAGGACTGAGATTCAAGAATCCGGTACTGCCCGTCATCCGT
>NW_020173731.1:11633149-11642949 GCF_003031525.2 Neophocaena asiaeorientalis asiaeorientalis | reverse complement strand
GGCGGGGCTGAGATGGTGCTGGTCAACACCTCCCTTTGTTTCTGCTTTGAAAGCACAAGAGACTAGATTCTCTGTCTGGTGGCCTAGAGGCACAGAGCACCCGCCCCTATGGTGGCCTCCACTGCTCAGAGCCCCTGTCCTAACCTCGGATCCCTGTTCTTTAACAGAGGCCCCCGGGCCCCAGACTGTAGGGCTGCCTCCAACCACATGCTGAGGGATCAGCTTAGGGCTGAGCACTCCAGAAGGCAGAGAGTGGGGAAGGAAAGGGCCTGACACTGCAACCAGCCTGGGAAGGCTTCCTGTCTCCGCCATGATGCCCCAGCCTTGCAGCAGAGGGCTGAGGAGTGGGGAGTGGCCAGCCATGCCAGGTTCTGTCCCCAGAACCGTGCGCCTCCCTTGCACCTCTCCCCGAAAGGCGCACTTATAGACTTTTCTAGTCAGAGCTTGCAGGAAATGACATTACCGAGGAGTCCTGTAATGCCAGAGAGTGCTCTGTGGCTCTCCCCACTCATATTCCCCACACCCCCAGATATACACACGGAGGGAAAATCGCAGCCTTTCTAGGGGCCCGTGGTAAGAGTCGATCCCAGGGCTGGCCCGCCGAGCCCAGAGAGTGTGCTGTTCCCGCATCATGCATCCAGGCCAGGAAGCTCTGTTATTCCAGCACGAGGAGACCCCCTCGGGAATCCAGCAGTACTTCTAAGAACTGACATCAAACACTCTTATTACCACGGAGGGGAGGGCCTCCAGCTTGTGGAGCCACAGGCCAGCTGTAAAGCACGATGCAGCCGGCAGGGCTGGCAGGAAGCACCCGGAACCCTCTTCCAGCAGCTGTAGAGCTGTAGGCCCCCTCTGTTTCCTGGGCAAGCCCCTTCGCCTTCCAAGGCCTCGCTGTCACCCATCCCACCCCTCTTCTCTCAGCACTTGGATGAGGATAGAAGCTTAATGCATGTGTGAGTATCTTCTTCAATCCAATTACATGGAGTTGTGTGAGCCGTAAGGGGAGACACGTGACACGTAGCTGACATTATGCTCCTCAGACCTTGAAAACACTGATTTGCCTTAAAGCTGCAATAACGAGAATTTAAACAGCGTGCTCTGTAGGGAAGAGTTGGCTGAGAGAAACCTGCTAGGCTGTGAGAAGCTGCCATTGGCAGTTTGGTGACGGGTGTTCTTTGGGTCCACAGTGAGGCTTCTTTTGCATTCAGGTGGGCCTCCGTGCCCCACTTCAATGCTCCGAGTTCACAGAGGAGATGTACCAAGAATGAAGACAGGGAGTGGGTCTTGCCCGTTCTGGAAGGATTGGCCTTGCTGTCACAGAGGAGTAGCCTATGGACTCTCACATCCCAACTGCTAACTGAGCCTGAGATGCTGCGGGCGCCCGGCCACACTCTGACCTTATCCTTAGAGCTCGGGGGCTCCCCTCAACATTCTCATCTCCCTCAACGCAGCAGAGTGGCTCTGTTGTCCAGGATTTTCAAAATGAAAGTTCATCTTTATCGTGTCTTACAACTTAGGACAAGATGTTTCCTAAGTTGACTCTTTTGGGTGGTGAAATGGGACTTTTTCTTTGTCCTTACCTTGTCTTTTTCAGATTTCAAGGGATACGCCTTAAGTCACATCCCAGGAGCTGACAGGACAGTCCCTGTTTCCCCTCACTTCTTCCTCTTGTTTTTATAGTAATTGATAGCTTTCCTTCTTGGCGCCTTTCTTTGAGCTTTTCTGTTCTTTAGTGACCGTCATCTTGGTCTCTCTAGATGCCAGTGCCTTCTTCCAGCTCCCACCTCTAAATCATTTTGGTTTCCCATTGCTTGACCGTATCTAATAATGCCCCAATCTCCATTACCTTTAAGACGGTCAGATGTAGGCCAGGGTTGTATTGGTGGTCAGACTGTCTAAACCCAAATTCTTTGGACCCAGGGCTGAGGAGGAAAAATCTCAAGTTCCCAAATCATAACTGATCATAATTCATTCCCACTAGAAAGAGCCATGAGATTCTAAGGAGCTGGGATTTGGGCTGAGTTAAAGCAGCCGATACAGCGGAAACCTTTGGCAGATCAGTAAAGAAGGCTGCCTTCTGCCCTCCCCACGGAGAATGCCTCGTGCCATCAATGGAATCTCTTTCTAAAATGAATCATATTCACCTGGGGCGACTGACAACTGACAAGGTTGTAGTAGAGAAGGTGCTTCTTTGAAGTGGAGACCAGGAGATCTTTTATCACTTCCCCCAGCCCTGCAGACTCAGCCACATGTCAAATAGATAATGAATAAATGCATCACCAAGGTACTCTATTCATTTATTTTTGACAGGTGAGTCGGTGACAGTGCCCCCTTGCATGCTAATAAACTATAGAGGAGACACACTTGTAAAGTCTTTGAAATATAAGGCTTCATGCTAGTATTCCACTATTAAATCTTTGCTGGGAAATGGGGTAATCAGACCGCTGGGATGCTTGAAAAATGATTACGTTTGAAGATCAGTGCCATTCTCCTGTCCACAGGCTGTAGTTTCAGACAGGGTGATGGCTTTGATAAAGTAGCTCCCAGCTCATAGGAGCTAGATAATTAATGTCTTCTGTGTTACATAGAGATCAGGCCTCGAAGATACAGTGCTGAGAAGGCAACAGAGCAGGAGTCTTCTGGTGTCTGGACCACTGAACGTTGGGTGTCAAGAAGGAGTTATCTTCTCTGGTCCCCTCTAGCCCATGAAAGGGAGAGGAAGGATTCGTACTGTCTCTGCTTGGGGCCCTGGGGTTTTAGGCCCCAAGTCCCCTTAGAGAATCTGAGGCCATTTTTCAAGAATTCAGCATCTTGTTGACCAAGAATGACCCCAGGGGCTCCTCAGACCAGAGTCACCCTTGTAGGTTGCCGTTCTCCACCTCCAGTTTCAGGATCCCATTAAGGCTTTCCCCTGTTTGGTCCTGTCCTTTCTGCAAATCTCAACATGACTCTCGAGTGGCTTTTCAAGATACCCTCTCTCCTTCCTGTAGAATGTCTATGGTTGAGGGGAAAGAGGCTGGCACACCTCTCCCGCCCCGTCTGCATCCTAGCTAATGGGGCTTTTCACTGGCCCCTTTGGCTGCCCTGTTCACATCCACGACAAGGGACCTAAAAAGGGAATAAACCCAGGTTAGAGCCTCCAACGGCCTGGATCAAACCCACTCTTTCATTCCTACTCCCACCTACGTGGACACATAGTTTCTGGCTCTCCCTCACATACGGGTCCTCCTGACTGGACTTGCTCATACCTAGCCTGGCTACCAAGGCTGCAGCTTGGAGCTCTGTCGGGCCCTGTGCACAGCCACTTCCTACTCTACCCTTTCCTAGCTGCCCGCGCGTGCGTGTGTGTGGTGTGTGTGTGGTGTCCGCAGCGCTGCCTCCCTCCTCACCACTAACTCCTCTTCTAACCCCCCTGCCAGCCCCCGACGAGCGATCCATCTGGAATGTCACAGTGCTCCCCAACAGTAAATGGGCCAACATCACCTGGAAGCACAATTTCGGGCCCGGAACTGACTTTGTGGTTGAGTACATCGACAGTAAGCATTCTGTGCGCGTGGCGGAGATGCCATTAAAAAGATCCCATGCGCTCCCCCAGGCTCAGGGAGGCCTTCCAGCCGCTTCGTTGTGGCTTAATGAAGTCGACGTGTGCTCAGGTGGCAGCGAGGTAGGAAGAGCAGACTCGAGGAGGAGGAAGGGGTTTCTGCGGCCGTTAGTGAAGGTCCAGGGGTGCCTTGCGGTGGGGGCGGCCTGGGTGAGGGGCCCTTCGTCCATTTCCTGCCCAGGATGACGGTTCTGGTGGCCCTCCGATGAGCCAGATCTCACCTTTGCTTGGATCTCCTTAATTCAGGATCCAGATTCTCAGCTGTCTCCCCTAGACAGGCTGGGCCAGTCCAGACTTGGGGTTCAACTGTGCTTTGCTCACAGAGGGACACCAGCTGCTCACAGGTCAGAGACACCGTCCAGGGTCACTCGACTCAGCTGGTGGCTTGAGCTGAGCTGTTCATTCTTTACTGGACCTGGGGAGCAAGCGTTGAGATTTGTGAGGCTGTAAGGTGTGGTCAGGCTATCTGCCTTCTCTGAGTGAAGGCCCCTGTTCCTGAGGGCTCAGACCCACCATGCTGGCCTATTTGGCTTGTGCTGGGAATCCACCCAAAGCTCTTTGAGGGAGAACAAAGCCAACTCTTAGTTCTCTGCGGTTGGAGAGAGCTTCACATCCACAGAATACAGAATTCCTAGTTTGGTCCGCACTTTTTCAGACACCCAGGCACTCGCTTCTCCTGATGTGTGAATTCACCACGCAGCGAGAAATGAGAGGGGAAACCAGGAGTGAGAGCTGAGAAGCAGAGGCCGTCTCACCTCCGGTTACCGTGAGGGATGCTGACTGGCTCTCTGACCCTCTCCAGGGTAACGGAGCGCTGGCTGACACCCTGAGAGCTTAAGGAAGCAGGTCATGATGTGCTAAGTGCTTAAGACTGGGGTGAGGACAGAAAACTTTAGGAGAGGGAACAGTGTCCTAGGCTGCAGGGCCATTGTGTAGGAGAGTCAGCATGTGAGAAAGCTGGTGGAGCTGCCCGGTGACCTCCAGGTCTGCACGACAGCCTGGCCCCTTCCCCCACTCTCCATGCTTCTACCTTTGACAGGTGCCCAGGAGCCTAAGCACTGCCTCTCCGGCTCATCATGCCCAGCCTTAGGCTGACTGAGGTTTCTGTTCCCCAGGCAACCATACGAAAAAAACTGTCCCTGTTAAGGCCCAGGCCCAGCCCATACAGCTGACAGACCTCTATCCCGGTATGACATACACGTTGCGAGTTTATTCCCGGGACCACGAGGGCATCAGCAGTACCGTCATCACCTTTATGACCAGTACAGGTGAGAGGGGATCTGGCCTGACCTGGCCGTCCCCTACAAGCATGGGGCATGTTGTTCTCATTGTCGGCTTCCTGCTTGTCTCTTCTCCTCGGAAAGAAGACTTATCCTCCCATTTCCTCACCTTGCATGACGTGGCTCTGCTCTTCTTATGTGTCAGTCTGCAGCTCCCCGGAAGACAAGACGAGCCAAAAGTGCATGCCAGTAGATAGGAAACCATGCTTCTGACCCTGTGGGGATGAGTGGGATGTCAGGGGGTAACGGAGGCGTTGTAGAATGAGGGCAGGGGAGACCACCTGGCCTCCACTGTGCTTGAGCCACCAGGGCTTGGTGTATATGCAGACATGGTCCCCGTGTGTGGGTCTGGGGGCAGTGTGTCCCGGAGGCACAGGGGCTTGCTTCTCGCACGTGGGGTTAGGGGATAGGCCATCCAAGGGTCTTGACCCCCAAATCCTCCCAGGAACCAAGCCAAGGATCAGCATGTATGTCACTGCCTTGCCACTGTCACCTGTTGTTTAAAAATTCGAAAGTGTGTTACACAAGTTGTTTTGGTTTAATTTTGCCCCAAGTTTGTCGTGGCTTAAATGTAGTTGACCTTTGGTCGTACTGGGGAGGGGAAGAAGCTTTCTAATCCTGAAAAAGCTCTGGATCTATCAGGGCTGTGGATAGAGAAGCTTCTTTACTTGTACCAACTGGGGCTCAGTAAAAGGTGCAAGGTTCAGAAATCTCTCTGTTGATCAGGGTGGCTGGCAGTCTGGAGACCGTGAGGACACTTGCTTCTCTGTCTGTGTGTCTCTTTAAAATCATCCAGGCAAGCTAGCCAAGTGGCCAGTTTGCTGAGCCCTGGGGTAAGGATGAGTGTGGGGAAAGAGACTGAGAGAGGAAAGCACCAGTCCCTGCCTCAAGGCACATCCTAACCACGTGCAGGTTGCTAGACACAGGATAAAGGAGAAAACACACAACGGTTTATATGAACTTCTGAATGTGGACTTAAGTACGGATTACCCTTCTTGCGCCCGGCTTGACGAGGCTGATCTTGGTAGCTTGCACCTTGAGAGTCACTGCCCACGTGTATGAGGGCCTCACTCCACCCCTGCTAGCCTGGCGCCTCCTGGTCTGGGTGTCCCGGCCTCCTCCCTGTGTCTCTGCCTGTCCTGTGCATGCCCATGCCATCGAGTCTCGGGGAGTCTGAGAGTCCTGCTGCCTGCTTGAGGCTAACCCGGCCAACTCAGGCAGGATGTCCATGAGCAGCCAGGTCATCCTGGGAGCCAGGCCAGGGGACTGGACAGTTGACCAAGCAGAGCAGGTGGCTGGATTCTGTCTGACCCAGTCGAGGTCCCAAGCTGTTGCTCACCTGTGCGTGCATTTGATTTTGCTCATTACAAACTTGAGTCCAGCAGAAAGCAAAGATGAGATTTGAGGATGGCGTTCCATCCTAGGGATTGCAGCGAAAGCCAGCTCAGCCTGCTTTCAGACTTTGACTTCTCCCAGAGCTGAGCCCTGGGACTGTGGGTGAGGGTTGGGGAGAAAGAGCCAGAGCAAAAAGGACCAGCCCCTGCCCTGGGGTATGTCCCAATCTGCTTTGAGATATGAAACGCGCAATACAGAAAAATAATAATAATGATTGGTAATACGCTTCTGAATATTGACTCAGGTGTTCATCTCTCTTTTCCTGTGGTTGCTATGGAGAAACTGATCCCATAACTTGCTTTCAGAGTGATTGAGGCCTTAAGCACTTGCACGTTTCCCCAGTTCCTCCCAGTGCAAGCTGGAGAGGGCAGGTATGACCCTCGCCCTGAGTACATACAGCTCACTTACCTCACCGGCTGGCTGGAAATGACTATGTGCAAACCACATAGAGAAGGAGAATATTTCCACTTTCTGAAGTTCATGTGTGTCTGTGAGTGTGTGTTCAGATCCTTTGAAAACACACAAAGGAGTGGCTGGACTCCAGAGTCAAGTTCACACAATGTCCCAGGTCCCTGTGTCTCATCAAAGTAGGTGATCATCTCTGGGCCCAACCACTAGTCATTTAGGCAACCACAGGCCATCACTGTAGTCTATAGGCTCAAACATGCTACAGTGGTTCAGGAAGGAAATGGGAGAAAACCACAAGGAATGCTAACAAGCTCCCCGACTCTCACCAGAAAGATCTCACATGGGAAGTTAATCACCAATTCTTGAAGCTTTTGAAGCCAAAGAGACCCGAGGGACCACAGACACATAACCCTGGACTCCAGGAGGCCTGCCAGCTCTTACATCCTGGGGCAGGTGGGATGGGGGGCTGACGGGGGCCAGCGAGACAGACAGCAAACTGCCTTAGACCTCAGGGACTCCGGGAGGAGGGACATTAGGGGACCTACTTGTATTGGGCCTCTTTCTGCTGTGTTTGGGAGAAACCCGGGATGGAGCGAGGTGAAGATGGAAAGGTGTAAAATGATGCTTAAGTGAGAGCAGCCAAGCTAAACTGCATGTGAAGAAGCCCAAGGGCTTCCCTGGTGGCGCAGTGGTTGAGAGTCCGCCTGCCGATGCAGGGGACGTGGGTTCGTGCCCCGGTCCGGGAAGATCCCACATGCCACGTAGCGGCTGGGCCCGTGAGCCATGGCCGCTGAGCCTGCGCGTCCAGAGCCTGTGCTCCGCAGCGGGAGAGGCCACAACAGTGAGAGGCCCGTGTACTGCAAAAACGAACAAACAAACATAAAAGCCCATCCCTGTCATGCTTGTTCATCTGCCGTATTTCTGAAATATCATTTTTTTGCTGACTTTGAGTGACTGGCCTCTCTCCAATGGCCAAACCAATTTCCTCCTGATGAGAGTTCGGAGTTATGGGAACTGCCTGCCTTGCAGGTGAATTGCCCGTTTCTGAGCAGGATTGTAGGGTGCGGTGTGGAAGGCACACAAAATATGGCCTCCAGGCCAGAGTAAGAGTTATTAGGACCTGTGTGTCCCCAGTGGATGGGTGCTGATCTGGCTTCCGTTAGCTACAGCAAAGGTGGTGAGTGTAAATATACCCTGGTCTTGGGATGTTGCTATGACTGTGTCCGTTAGGAATCTGGAAACATGTTGAACGGATCGATTAAGCGTGGTGTTAGCAGACAAATGTAACTGCCTTGCAAAAATGCCTTATTCCTCTCAGAGTCTGTGTGTGGGGTCACGTTGTGAGTGAGATCACGTCCTAAATTTCTTTTGGTTCTTGAGAAACAGAGTCATTTTGATGGGGTCTGGTTGAGCCCACCTTACCCCAGATCCCACTGGGTTTTTGGTTTCTTTGTTTTTGTGCCTCATTGACACTGATCAGTTCTAGGTGTACAACATAATGATTTGACCTATGTATATACTGCAGAATGATTAACACTATAGGTTTAGTTAACATCTATCACCAAGCATAGTTACAAAATCTACTTGGTTTTGAACAGCCTTCTGTGTCCAAACTTCACAGCAATTTCTTTGATCTTTTCAGTGAGGACTGAAGGTAACATTTGAACTTTACGTGGTGCTGTCAGGAATGGAAAGCTACATTTAATTTCTAAATTGCCCATATGGCCACTTTCCCTGGAATTGTGACTTTCTCTCCCAAGAGAAAGGAGTCTCGTGGGAGACGGCTATCAGCAAGATGGTAGAGCAAACAGGTCACCGCAGACATTCAGACCAACTTCTCTGCAAAAGGTGGCGACCACCATCCAAACACAAGTTGAAGTGGCTCCTTCATCCCAGTGCCCAGGTGGCACGTGGTCAAGCCAATATCCATGTGACCCTCCAGCTGGTATCAGGAAAAAATGAGAGAGATACCCCAGGTTAACCATAGCATATTAGGATTCAATCGGTCATTAATCAGTAAGTAGTCAATGACTGCTTGTTAGGAGATCAACATCGTGCTAAGTACGGGGGGGGGCCCAAGGAATCCCCTTTTCTCAAGCCTTAATAGTATCACTGGACATCAGAACGCAAGAAACAGAGCAATTAAATGTTACATTGTGCAGAGTAAATAGGGGTGAAGTGGGGGTTCAGAGATCGGTGTGAGCTGGAGGAATGGGAGATTCAGGAAGGAGGGGGTACAATGTGGAAAGGTGGAGGGCAAGAAGGGTGGCGATCCAGGCTCTCTGGGGCAGGATGGGAAGAATGCAGGGAGGGGAAGACCAGAGCACCTGGCATGATGGAAGTGTTCTGGGAACATGATAACGTGATGTGTCATTGTATCCTTGGGATCTCATGGACACTGGGGTGAGGGGACTCCTTTAGAATGGTGCAGTGACGTGAATATGAGAGACATTTTGGAAGGAGTAAAATGATAGCCCTTAGAGGTGAGTCGTGAAGCCACTGGCAGAAGCATGGGGGCAGGAAGGGGGCAGAGGGACCGTCCAGGGAGGTGTCAGGAGCAAGCCCTGGGCTTACAGTGTGGGACAGGCTGGAAGGACAATGAGAGATGAAAAAAAGGATCACCAGTTGGAAGGGCAGGACTGGAGGGCAGGTGAGAGTAAGAGTCAAAGGTGTCGAGGTAAGTCTGGGAAAGATGCCCTCAGTGATGGTGGATGAGCGCTGAGTACAGAGGGGCTCGAGGTTAGCGTCTTGGGGGCAGAGAAAGGAGTTGGCAGGAGCTGGAGATGATGGAAGATCAAAGAGTTTACCTATAAGAGGACAGTGCGTGCACTAGAGCCAAAAAGTCTGCCAGGTTCCTCGAGGGTTTTTTGTTTTAAGGTACAAGGAGCTTCAACGTGCTTGACAGCAGAAGGGAGGAGATAGCACAGAGGAAGAAATTGAAACTGCTAGGGTTTTCAGAGATCCTTACAGGATTGAGCCACCAAGGAGGTGAGGCATTGGGTCCCTTCAGAGGGGAGAGAGGAGAGCCCTACTGGACACAGAAGGAAGGGACAGTCATGGAGGCTGTGAGGTTTCAGTGGTCTCCAGAGTGGAGCAGGTGAGCTGGACACAGAGGC
>NW_020173731.1:11625690-11633042 GCF_003031525.2 Neophocaena asiaeorientalis asiaeorientalis | reverse complement strand
CAGGGGGGCAGCGAGGGGGGGAGGGGGAGCAGTTGGGAGGGGCAGTGAGAAAGGAGTGGAAGGGTGGCCAGGCTGCGGAGAAGGTCCAGTTGAAGTATGACTTAGTGAATCTGTGAGGGGCCTGGGTCTTCATCTTCCTCCAGCAAAGCTCAAGGCAAGCACAAAAAGATGCGATAATAACTGCCAAGGGGACCCACAGCGGGCGACTGAGTCGCGTGCTGGAGTGGGTGATGCAGAAGGGAGGGCAAGCGTGGAGTTTGAGGGAAGCAGAGACCCCATCAGGCCAAGAGGATGAGTGGACTGAGCGAAGGGAAGGAAGTCAGGAAGCAGATCAAGTGCCTCTATGTTCCAGGCTGTGTCCCAGCACTGGGGGGGTGACAGTAACCCTGACGGTCCCTCCTTCAGGGAGCTTACTTCTGGGTGGAGAGATGAGAGCGGAGTAGTGAAGAGCACGGACTCGAGCTGTGACGGCCAAGGGTCACAGCTCAGCTCTACCACTTACCAGCTCTGGGCCCCTAAGCAAATCACTAACCTCAGTGCCTCAGTTTCCCCACCTGTGAAATAGGGGTAATGGTGAAAATCCACCTGATGGGGTTGCTGTGAGGATTAAATTAGATAATCATGGGAAAGCACTTGGAGTCGTGCCAGCCCATAGGAAGTGCTTCCAGGTGTAAACTGTTAGTAAGGTAGCAAATGGTTATAAGTGCTATTATGAAGAGGACAAATTCGAGCCCTCGGATAGAGAGTGGCTGGGTGGGGGAGAGGGCTTTTGCCTTAGCTGGGAAGTTCCAGGAAGGCCTTTCCGAAGAGATGACGTTTGCTGAGGGAGCCATCTGAAAAAAAGAGCAGCAGATGCAAAGGCCCTGAGGCAGGAGTGGGAGTGGCCAGTGTGGCTGGAGTGTCCAGGGTGGTGGGAGATGGGACTGATGGAGCCCAGCAGATCAGGATAAGGAATGGACGGTTTTTCCTAGCAGTAATGAGAAGCATTGGAGGTTGAAGCGAGGAAGTGATCTGATCCTGCATGGGGTTTAGGAAGACCTCTCTGACCCTGTGCAGGAAACGGCCTTCAGAAGTGGGAGCGGAAGCAGGGATGGGATTTGCCCCACAGCGTGCCTGGATCAGGGTAGTCACAGCCATGTTCCCATGGGACTCAGCTGCTTTCCATCCCGGGCTGCCTGGGCAGCCAGAGCACAGAGAGCGTGGAAGGTCTTGTTCATCAGTCTTCATTGTTTATTGAGACCCATCTTGGTGCAATACCCTTGGCTAGATGCTGAGAACGCTATAAAGACAGTTTCTCTGCCCAAGAAGAGCAAAGGGTAGACTGCACCCAGATACGTGCCCCACAAAATGGTGTGTGATGCAGACCCTAGAGTACGGCACGGGCCCAGGGTCCATCCTCTGTGCCTGTGCTTCTCCCCCGAGGAGGCCCTGAGCTTCGGTTCCGGCTGCGTGGCTCTCAGCACTCCCGCTGTTGTCTGGCTCTCCCAGAGGCCACTCCGCTCGCTCTGCTGGCCCCAGGGTTACCCAGGGTCTGTTCTACCCCTGTGATCCTTCCTGTCCCCCACGTCGTGGTTTCCATGGAAGGCTGCTGCTTTTGTTCTCCAGTCCATAGAAAGGAAGAGGGCAAGTGACTCCTACCCACCCCACCCCTTCTGATCTCTAACCTTAGCCATTGGTCCTCCAGGATGCCGTCAGATCTGCTTCTGGTCTCCAGGCCCGCCCATCCGCCCCTCGCGTTATGAAGGGGTCTGCCCACTTTGAGACAGGTCTCCACATGTCCAGGCAGGGACAGCGAGGGACCCGCTGTCACAGGGGTCTCCACGTACGGAAGTGGTCTGGGAGAGGCAGCATGGGGTGTGCTGAATGCACAGCCCTGGCCCTAACCTCGCCACCGGCCCGTCTGGGCTACCCACACAGGGGCTGTCTTTGCTGTCAGGGAGCCCACTGTGCAGCTGGGGAGACACAAGGAAGCACGGGGCATCCTGGAACTGTACCCCACCTGCGACCCGCTGCCGGGAAGCCCGATTGGCTTCAGGGCCGTACTGGTGGGACAGGCCGCCGCTCGGTGCCTGTGCAGGCCTGCGAAGGCGTTCGTTCTTCCAGGGGTTTTGCCATGTGACCGCTGACCTTGTTCCCTGACGGGTAGCATGCCGGCTCACCCCTGTGGCTCATTCGTGGGAAATCACAGTCAACCCCTGGCCTTCCCTCATTCCCCACCAGGCTGTGCCCAGCCACCGGCTTTGCAAGAATGCCACGCCTCCTGCTTAGGAAACTTCCCTTCCTAAAGGGCCTGTCCAGCCTCCTGCTGCTTATTCTGCTCCCTGTACCCCTGTCCTGTGCCTCTTTTCTGACCTTTTGACCTTGACTTTTACATTATTTTCTCTTTGTCCCTGTAGTAGGGTAGGGTAGTTTGGGCCAGAGAGCTGCTGGGTGGTACCGTTAGGCTGCAGGAGGAACCTGGACATGAAATAACTGAAGTTCTTCCCTCCCCTCCTCACCTTCTCCCATGTGAATCATTCACGACGTGTTTGCTTCTGGCCCTCCCCCGCCAGCCTACACCAACAACCAGGCGGACATCGCCACCCAGGGCTGGTTCATTGGGCTCATGTGTGCCGTCGCCCTCCTGGTGCTGACCCTGCTCATCGTCTGTTTCATCAAGAGGAGTCGAGGCGGCAAGTACCCAGGTAAGATGTGTCAGAGGAGCGGGCTTGGGGGACAGGGCCAGCGGGCTTTCCTGTGAGTCACCAGGTCCCCTGCCAGCTCCAGGAGGCTCCGCCCTCTCAGTGAGCACAATCCTTGCCAAGCTTGGACGTACAGTCCTCTTGCCTGTTCTGTGCATCTCAGAGTTGCCAGAAAGCACTTGAGTTAATTAAGTTCGCCTGAGGTGGGGGGATGGAACAGTCCAGGCAGCCAGAGAGGAGATGGAAAGAACCCTGGCTCCCATTAAGAATGACCTTCCCTCCCCTTGACTCACCACCCATCTGCTCAGTAATTGGCTTTTTTCAGCCTGAATCTCATGAGGATGCTATGTCCCAGTGAAGGGGGAAGGAGAGATGCATTTTCTGGAACTGTAAGAGAGAGGCCGGAGTGAAGAGAGGTTTGGATGGAAGAGGCCGCAGAGCTGGGCTCTCAGCATGGCTGGGTTGAAATCACAGATATACCAAGAGAGGGTCAGATGCTCCTACCTGAGGAGCTGGCAGAGGCTGAGGGCTGGGTTGCACTGAGAGGGACCACCCCCGGTCCTTAAAGGGCTTTGAGCTTTTCTTGAGTCCCAGAGCAGTATTTCTCTTCTGTGGCCTGAAGATCCTCCAGCCCAGACAAACCAAGGTCAAGGACAAGGACCTCCGGCTTTTTTTGTTTCTGGAAATATTGACTGTTTTTCAGACAGGGATGAGAAAGCCATCTGTCTGTGATGGAGTGGGTAGGGTGACAGGAGACAGGCTAATGGATGACCCTGAGAGTGAAAATCCAGCTGGATTGCACAGTGAAATTGCTCCCTGCCCCCAAAGCCCTCGCCAGGCACACCCCATGCTCCCCAAGTGCCGGCTTCTGCGCATCTCTGTGAACACATCCTCCTCCACGATCCCCTAAAACTCAACTCAAAGAGAGAGGAGATTCTGTTTTATTTTCTTCCCCTGGCCCGTGTGCCCTCAGACCCTAGGATTCTAAAGAGTTATGCCTCTCCTTCAAGTCAGGGAGGGCAGGAAATTATACTTCTTTATTGGTGAATGATGTTTTCTTTCACTTTGTTGTGCTGTGTTGGGGCTGGTTTTCTTCTGTAAGACAGAAAGGCAGAGTTAGGAGAAGGGCAGCCTTTCTGAGCTTACCCTCTGTTCCAGGTGGAACTGATGCACCTGAGAACTGATCAGATAAACTCAGCCTTCCTCTGCCCGTTCCAGAAAGTTCTTCTTACAGCTAATCTCCTTTCCTCCAGCTCCAAGGGAAGCCCCCCATCCATTAGGAAGATGAGTGAACCAGGAGCCTTGAGGCCAGGGCTCCAGTCTCCACCTTAAACTTTAGGTGCTAATTAGTTACGTGACATCTTCAAGGCCTCAGCTTCCCTCCCCTAAAATAGGGGTGATTATCCTGCCTCGTACCTCAGGAAGAAACGAAGTCACTCACCTCAGAGTCTGCTGTGTGCCAGGCTCTGTGCTGGGTGCTAAGGATACTAGAAGGAGAGGTGACCTCTCCCTCAAGGACAGTGCAGCTGGCATAGTAGGAGGATCACAGCACAAGACAGGGCCTGGGAGGGACGCTGACACATCACAGAGGAGGTGTGGGAAGAGGGGGGTCGCACAAACAAGTGAGGTCACAGTTAAGAGAGCACCTTCCATTCCAGAGGTGTGTGTGGCGTGTCCTGTCTGCCCAGGGCACTCTCTTAGGAGCTTTGAAGAAACACACAGTCCCCACCCTCGAGAAAAGAACTGGCATTCTGTTACAGGCAAAATAAAGGTGCACACATAATTATAACATGGAACCAGATTAAGAAAGGTGCCAAGGGATTCCCTGGTGGTCCAGTGGTTAGGACTCGGCGCTTCCACTGCAGGGGGCATGGGTTCGATCCCTGGTCAGGGAACTAAGATCTAGTATGCCGAGTGCCGCAGCCAAAAGAAAAAAGAAAGGTGCCAAGGATCGCATCCATTTGGTGTTTGGAGAAGACCTCATGGAGCGGTGGTGGGGAGCCGGGTCGGGGGAGATTTCAGTTGTCAGTGGAGATGTAAGAAAAGCCCCAGTGACGGGGAGGAGGAAGCAGAATTCACTTGGCACCCGATCAACCGTGGGAGGCAAGAACAAGGGGGGCATGGATGGGGCCTTGTTAAGAGGGAGAGTCATGGAACCCAGAGGCGGCTTCTTTGGCTGTACTTTGGGGCCCCGCAGAGCTCGAGCACGGTCAATCGTGACGTCTGTGTCTTTGCTTCCCTTACTGACCAAGTGCGAGAAAAGAAGGATGTTCCCCTTGGCCCTGAAGACCCCAAAGAAGAGGATGGCTCCTTTGATTACAGGTGCGCGATCTCCTTGACTCCTGTTCACACAGAGCACCCCTTGTCAGGTGGGTTCTCCTCACCCCCCCTGAGGCAGCCCCCTTCCCTCAGAGCTGCTCAGCTGGGCTGAGACGCTGCTGCACGGATGTCCTCTCCCATCAGGCTGTCATCTCCGTCCCTGTCACAGCACACACCCCCCATACCCCCAGGGATGGCGCGCACTGCCCAGCACACTTACACTCATTCGATGAACAGCATTTCATTCATTCAACCGCACAACTCAGATTTATTGCATCTTTGTATGTGTGTTTCCACCTTTTTGCTCTGAAAGCGCACCCAGGCCCCCCCTTGCTGTGAAATGAGCTCTGCTTTCAGCTTGCTCTCTGCCTACACCCCACCTTAACTCTGAAGATGATGACCTGGGGAAGTTGTAATGTCTTTAAAACTCAACTAGGTGAGGGATGAAGGGGGCGTGGGGAGGTGTTCTAGGCCTTTTCCTCAGGAACTAGAATGACTTCTCTGGGCTGCAGCTTGGAACAGGCCTTGGAGAGGCATTTGGTCCAGTGCCTGTGTCCCAGATGAGAAGACCGAGGCCCAGGCTGGGAAGTGACCTGGAAGATTCCTGTGCTCTCCACTCAGTGAGCTAGTGCAGAACTGGAGAGCCCAGGGGCCCAACGTCCAGCTACCGGCGTCCAGCTACTGCCACTGTCCTATGCCCATGCTCCCCCTCAGATCTGGACGGGCCTTTGTATCTGGCTTAACAAAAGTTGTAATCTGTCCATTTTATTGGCAAGTATGCTTTGAGTAAAGGAATGGTGCAGGGTGAGTCATGGAGGTCTCGTTCCCAGGCCAAGTGCAAAGGGAGGAAATGTTCTGATTGGAGCCCTCCTTCCCCACCCCCACCAAGTCACTCTCTGGGGCCAGGTCACCCCGTCCTCCTCTGACCTCTCCTTATCCTATCTTGGGCCTCCGCCACTCTGCCCATCTGCAGCCTCTCAAACAGGATCAGATCGATGGGCGGCAGAGGCTCTGCCCACACAGGAGCCCGTCTGGCGGCTTATAGACCCTGTCTATCCATCCAATTCATGCATCCCCAGGAGCCTCCCAAAGAACAAGCACGAGAGACCCCCCCCTGCCCCAGGCTGTCCTCAGCGCCCTTGGTGGGGCCCAGCTTCCCCATGGGCCAGGAGCTATCCTCTGGCCATCAGTTCCAAAGGCCCTGGGCCTTCTCTCCCCAGGCCCTCAATGCAGCGTGAGGAAGGGTGAAGACCTCCTCAAATACAGGGCCAGGTAACCTGCGCTATGAGAAGCCACTTCCTCAGGTACCTCTCTTCCACCAGACACCAAAGCTGTTGGGTGAAAACACCTGCCTCACCACCCCAACCCCCTGACCCACCGACACTGAGGCTGGACACACATATACTGGTGCACGCACGCACGGGCTTCCACACCACGCACACACGTGTACACACACGCGCGCACGCACATACACACCCCTTGGCTTCGGCTCTGGGGAGGCCTGCGGCATCCATCCTAGAGCCCCCACTTGGATGAGTCCAAGAGTCCGAAACTGGGAAAGGGGAGAAATTAATACATTAGAGGAAAAACCAAGTTTCTGGGTGGGACAGGCTGGGAGTCTGGCTCACCCTGCTCGTCTGGGACCTCGCTGCCCAGGCACCTCTCTGGCGTGTCTCTCTCTGCTTCTCTCTCCCTTGTCTGTCCACCTGGTCCTCGAAGGTCTCCTGGAAGGTCGGCTAACAGGTGGCTGGACCAGGGGGCCACAGTCATTGGGTTTCTTTCAGGCTTCCCTTAGGAGAGGTCTGTTCTTTCCAGACCTAGATCCTCTTTCCCCACAAGAACCTGACACACTAAGGACCCCCCCCCCACCCCCACTGGGCCACCCTGTTCAGTGATTGCATTTAGCTTGGGGGCCTCGAATTCCCGAGAACCACATAGACACATAGACACAATTGTCACTCCCTTGCAGGGGGAATGGAGGGCGCCGGGGAGAGGGTGCCTGTGAAAAACACTGGCAAGTCGGGTAAGGAGCCCGGTCATTAGAATCTCCTGGTTCTCAAAACGTGAATTCCACCCCCTGAACAAATACAGCACAACCCCAGACACCCACTTCCCTCACTCAGCTGCCTCTCCCATAGCACTGCCGTCAGAGAACACAGTTAAGCAGGGTAACGGGCTGCATTCACTCAGCTCATGGAGGCAGTGGGCTAATAGCCCTCCATCTCCTGATGCCTAGGTCCTCTGGCTCGCGGCCCTGCCCCGACAGCCGTCTTTGACCAGCACTGCGGTTAGAAGTGAGAACTCATGGCCCACTCTAATGGCAACTCAGCCGGTGGTTTGCCACAAGCCCAG
>NW_020173731.1:11534111-11625615 GCF_003031525.2 Neophocaena asiaeorientalis asiaeorientalis | reverse complement strand
GGGTGGGGGGTGTCTGCTCAGACCGCCTGGCACCGCTGTGGTCGTGCCTGCCGGGACCCAGATGCCCACTGCTGGTCCGGCTGCCCCCTGCCGGGACCTCGTCTCTCCTCTGAAGTGCAGCCAGCAGCACCTGGTCCCCGCCTCTGAGCCTAGAAGAGCCAGGGGAAGGGATGTGGTGCTTGAGCAGATGCCGGCCCCCTCGGGGTATCTCACTTCCTGGGGGCACAGCAGGCACCCCAGTGGGTAGATGCCACTTTAACTACCAGCTCTCCTTGCATGAGAGGAGCTTAAGGGCAGGACCTGGGGCCTCAGAGGGGGGCTAAGCTGGATCCTCTGAGCCTTGCTGGTTTTGTCTCAAGTTGCTGGCCCCTCCTATCTCATTTGCATGTCCCTCCCTCCTCCCTCCATCACTTGCTAGCCCTGAAACAACAGCATCTGTCTGTGGATAAACCAGAGCTGAGAGGAACACCACCAAGACAAAGAAGGGGAAAGGCAGGGAGAGGTTTGTCCCTTTAAGGCCCAGACCCT
This sequence comes from Neophocaena asiaeorientalis asiaeorientalis, assembly GCF_003031525.2. Classification (NCBI taxonomy): domain Eukaryota; kingdom Metazoa; phylum Chordata; class Mammalia; order Artiodactyla; family Phocoenidae; genus Neophocaena; species Neophocaena asiaeorientalis. The sequence goes on along the minus strand of NW_020173731.1, from coordinate 11,625,087 downwards.
TGCTTTTTGTCAAGAGCAGAGTCTTTCCGGAGACAGTCACAGATCACAGACAGTCAAAGCTAGTTGAACCCTCTTGATGGAGGAACTAAGGCCCAGTAAGAAGGAAGGGCTTTCCCAAGGCTGCAGAACCACACAGTGACACACATGGGACCAGAACTCCAAGTCCTTGACTCCCCTTCTTTGACCCTTCCTGTCCCCCTGGTCTACAAGCGGCTGGCTCTGCCTCACCATGGGGTGGCGTCCTCTGCCCGCTTCCATCCCGGAGAGTCACCCAGCTTCCCAGAGAGGACCCCAGACCCAGCGTCCAGGAGTGTGGGTCCATCCCAGCTCTGCACCAGCTTGCCCCTCGCCTGGGAGACGATGCTGCCCTCTCTAGGCCTCAGCTTCCCTTCTGCAGAACTGGCCGGACGAGGAGGGGAGTGAGGGCTGATCTGGGTCATCCCTGAGGTCCCGTCCTCTCTGAGCTGTGTGGTACGCATGCCTGGCAAGAGGCTGGAGGCCTTCCTCCGCCTGGCCTGGGTTTGGGCTGCGCTGGGTGGGCAAGCCCTGACTCTCTGTCCTCTCTCCATCCAGTGACGAGGACAACAAGCCCTTGCAGGGCAGCCAGACGTCCCTGGATGGCACCATCAAGCAGCAGGAGAGTGATGACAGCCTGGTGGACTATGGCGAGGGCGGCGAGGGACAGTTCAATGAGGATGGCTCCTTCATCGGCCAGTACACAGTCAAAAAGGACAAGGAAGAGACAGAGGGCAACGAAAGCTCAGAGGCCACATCTCCTGTCAACGCCATCTATTCTCTGGCCTAACAGAGCCCCCCAGGCACAGCCACTACCTTGCAAGTAGAAGGAGGGGAGAGGGGGAGACGAGCCACTGCAGACCTACCACAAAGCCGCCACCACCTTCAGGGACAAGGGTACAACATGGGAGTCTGCCAAGCTGTGAGGACCAGTGACCACCCAGCCAACCGCAAGCCCCCTCCCGATGACCCCCCCGGGGTGCCACCGGAGGGCGAGCTGGAGCCATGGCTAAGCTCAGCTGGAGGGAGCCCAGGTCCCTTGCTCAGCCTCACAGCCACCCCCAGCCTCTACCCACACTGCCTGCCCTTGACCTCAACACACACACTCACCAGTTTCTGTTGGTTACGGTACTTAACTCATTGTCTTTATTTTTGCTTTGTGGGTCTTCTCCTCCAGACCCAACATCTCCATTTTCTTTTCCTTTTGAAGAAATGTCCCTGGAAAAAAAGAAAGAATAGGTGGATTCTCCACCAGGAAACTTCAGAGATAGATAGGCAAAAAAAGGATTGATCCGTAAACGAACACATAGAAAAGCTATAGTATTCAAACCGCAGCTGGGCCAACGTATTTCCGAAGGATGCCTTTCTCGCCAGATGCCTCCCCTGGCCCCCAACCCATCCACCTCAGCCTTGTCAGTTGCTGAGCTGGGCTTGGCTCCTTTCTGGAAAATGACAGTATTTTTGGCAGGGAGAGGGTAAGCAGGCCTCCTTGCCTTGCTCTGGTGCAGTTGGGAGGTGGGCTTACCTCTTGCTCCTGGCTCTTACCCTGCCCCTGCCTCTGGAGTGTCTGAGACGAAAGCTGCAATGACTGAAGGAGTTTAAGGAACAGGAGCGGGAAGGACTTCAGCTCCAGTGACTGTGTACCTCAAGCAGAGGAAAACCAGGCGTCCGTCCCTAGGGAGCTTTGCCCACCTCGAGAGAGAAGGAAAGGGCTAGGTTTGGACTTCCTGCCTCCCCATCAGTGAAACTCAGGATGTGGGAGAGAGGACCACACCCACTGCATCCAGAGTAGAGGGTGCCTCCCACCTGGTCGGGGTCTGTGCTGCTGCCCTCCAGGAGATGGACCCCTGCGATGTGAAGGCTGTGCCGGTGTGCTTGGGGGTGGAAAGCACTGCTCCCCCTTTCGTCTCTAGCAGATGGCAGCTCCTGTATGATGTTGAAACTGGTGTTTTATGGCGTGTGGATGGGGCCCTGCTGCCCCCAAGACTGAGCCGGTGTGTCCTTTCCTTAGGGTATTTACCTATCAGGAGCCCCTCCCCGCCCCCCCCAACAGTGCTGTAAAGCCTGGCCTGGGAGTGCTCTTCATATGCCTTATGCAGCTCTGACCTGTCCCTGCAGTTCCCAGGTTCCCAGCCCCTCCCTGCAAGCCTTGAAGCCTCCAGTGACATCAGTCTCAAGGAGAATGGGGCGGCCTATGCAAGCATCACAGCAGAACCAGAAGCAGCCACTCAAAGTGTGTCCTGCAGCCCGTTGCCCCAGATGGAGACACTCGCAGACCTGCAGTTCTCTGAGACCCAAGGCACTGCCTTCACGCTCCCCACCTACTCCATTTTGAAACCAAAGGTACCTAGCCTCAGAGAGAGAAAGAGAGAGAGATCTAGAGCCTAAGAGTAACCCTTCAGCTGTTGCTGCAGCTAAAGTCGGTTTCAGGAGGGTGAAGCTGACCCCCAGTAGTGGACCACCTGCCACAGACACAGCCTCTGATTGGAGCCTCCAGCTTCTTGCCAGGCGACCTGGGCAGGAGCAAGGCTGTGTCCTTCAGAGACATTCTTAAAGCATCGTTTGCCACATGTTTAAGCCGCAAAGGTATTAGCAATGCCTGCATCACTTAATAATCAGTCAGTTGAAGGTCAAGCCCATAGGCACACCTACTCTGTCTGCAGGTGAGAAAATGTAGCCCAGAGCTGAGCCAGTTATGTTGTCTGAACCCGAGTGAGTAACTGTCCTTTGGTCCAAGCCGTAGCCAGGTGTGCTGCCCGGAAGCCTGGGGGGAAGCGCTCTCTTGATGAAGGGGGACAGGGCGAATAGTAGGGGACTAGGGAGCCAGCTCAGGGGTCCCCTCCCCTGCCTTTCCTCCTCCACCTGCCTGGATACTGCTGGGCATTCCTGTAGCCTAGGGAATGTCAGGGAAGTGTGCCTGTGAGCTGAATTAAAGGACCGGCCTTTCCAGAAAACACTCTGGATCTGAGCAGAGCAGTCAGCCTCTCAGGCCCTCATTCCATATTGCACAGGACGCACTAGTAAACTCATTGCACTGGAAGTAAGCTCTTTGGGCAGGATGGACCGTAAGATGTCACACCCGTCCCTCTGCCTCAGGAAAGTCCTCCACACAACTGATGATGGGGGAAGGGCTGACAGTCGTGGAACTGAGTCTTGGGACAGAGTGGCATTGGTTGGCATTGGTTGGCACTGAGTGCTTAAGCCGCCAGTGGCTCCAGGCTCAAAGGGAAGAGCTTTGGAGCGGGAACTTGGTCCTGAAGACTGGTCAAGACAGGGGCAGTCCTGCTGCCTGAGCCTCTCTTCTCTGCCCCTTGGGCCAAGTTGCTGAACTTGTCTGTATTTTGGTGCCTCTGTCTCCCCTAGTCAGTCCCTCCTTTGAAAACCTGTCCCCACGGAGGGTCATGGGCCCAGCTAAAGGAGCGGGGAGGCCAGTGTCTGGGGAGGGCACCACTGCGGGGCTGGGGGACAGCTGCCTCTCACCTTGCCTGGGTCGTTGTGAATGGGACCCTTCTTTCCTTACCTTGCTTTTGGGGAGATGGTTGAGTTTCAGCTGAAAAGTAGCCACTTCCCTCGTCCGTTGCCTTCGCCCTGAGGGGTCAGAGGCATTTGGTCTACCCCCTTCCTGGCAGGTCCCAAGGTCTCAGTCCCAAGGTCCGAGAGGCTGCTGGTGCCAGTATTAATCACCCTGCAAGGGGACCACTGCCTGGGCCCAGACAGTGCTTTCACGGTTTCCGTGCACACAGTTAGCCCTGGAAAAGGGGTGGGAACAGACCCACAGATACCTGTGGCTTTTCCAGCCGCTGGACTGCCTCCCTGCACACAGCCGGCAGCCACACCGGCACACTCACAGCAGACCTAGTGGCAGGCGCCTTTGCAGGGCGGCACTTTCGGGGGAGCAATCCAGATTACGACCGTGTCTTGAAGAGGATGAGTCCATAGCCAGGCCCGCTGCAGATGAAACGTGAAGGGCTGTGTGGGGTGCCGTGCACAACTCAGGGCAGGGGAAGGAGGCTGCCCAGGCTGGGCCCCACTTGGGCAATTCTTGGAGGCAAAACCAAGAGAGACAGAGTCTGATCCGAAGGAGAGCGAATCTTCCCCAGGAACAGCACAGGCAGCAGCTTTTTAAGGCTCCTGGGGCTCCTCTTTGCAGCATCAGAGCCAAGTCACAGAGCATCCCAAACAGCCTGTGTGACGAGAGCCGTGGGGATTTCACACACCCTTGCCTCAGTCTTTGCAAGGCTGCTCCACTAACACGCTGAAAAGGCGAGGCTTCCTGGGCTCTCAGCTGGTGGGGCGGGTGTCAGGAATCACTTCTCAGCGGGAGGGCACAGAGCACACTCCCCGCCCGTGATACCTCGGTCACCACTGCACCAGCCCCTGCCACACACACACAAGCCTGTGTTGTAATTCGTTCCACCCAGCTAGGTCCACTGGAAAGAAATCACCCTGTGGATCCGAGTTGATCTTTACATGGTGGCTTAAGAGTAGCATATAGGGAGATCCCTGATTAAAACAGAAAATCAGAGGAGTCCAACGAATGAAACAAAGAGCTTGAAATGTCAGGAGGACACTCAGTGCCCCGGGCAGAGCCCAAATCCTGGGCAGCCCCTCCTTGAAACCCGGCAGGGGCCACCCCATGGGAGTTCAAGCCAACATTGTGGCTGTCCCCAGCCTGCCCAGCCCAAGCCAGGGCAGTGCCCTTTCCTTCCCTCCCCTACTAAGAACGGGTTCTGAGAAGGAACAGAGGGAAAGGAGGACAGCTGTCCAGGGAAGCCACCAGACCCCACCACCCAGTATCTCAAGCCACACCCAAAACCAGTGCCCCTCTAGCAGTACATTAGTATTAAATGGATGTTTTGTAACGATAAGGATGGAAGTGAAATAGGTACAAAGCTGTCTAGCTTAAGACAGGATCAGACCTCAGCACGCAGAAGGATCACAGAGCTGATCTGATTGAAAGTACTCATCGTAAGCTAAAATCCAGGGAGGTAAAGGGACTTGCCCAAGGTCACACAGCTAGTAAATCAAGGTGAGGTAGGGCTTGAGCTCAGGCCTTCTGACTCCTTGTTCAGTGTTCTTTCATCTCACTGCAGCTGCCGCCTTGGGAGCAGTGGTGTTACTTAAGATCTGGCCTGCTGGTTCACTGTCTCCCACGTCTCTTTCCACGTCTCCCACATCCCCATACACCTCCACAGATGAAATCAGCGGATTTTTCTGAGTCCCAGCTCAGCCAGTCTGTGCCAGCCTGTGGTGAACCAGCCGTGCTGTTCAGGGGAGACCCAAACCAGGAGAAGAGAGTGACGAGCTGATTGGTGTTTGCCACCATGAAGCCTAGCGTATCCCCTAGGGTGGTGTCTCTCGCTTCGTAATGCATCACGCCCCCAGCATACTGTGTCCCTCGGAAGAGCGACGGCCGCAGGGTGCCGAGGGGCAGCAGGGCCCATGGAAGCTCCCCCCCACCCCGGGATTTGCTGGGCTGGAGGTCAGCACGTGTAAAGACTTCAGTGAAGCAATAAATACAAAAATCTGGGAGAAGAAATCCAGAATTTTGTGCACTTCTCTGTTTCTTTTTCAAAAAGGATGCAGATCAGGTGACCCTGCCCTGCTCTCCTTTCTGATTCCCAAATTCGACGTCCTCGGTCAGTGTTGTCCCTCTGCCCAGCTCCCAGCTCTTTGCCAACCTCACATCCTCCTGCACTGAGCATCAGTTGTCTGTGGCATGGCCACCTTCTGTCCCGGTCCCACCCTCACCCATGCTGGGCCCTGGAGGACCTCTTGCCCTTCACCTCCCTTCAACACACACATTTTCCAGTTTGTTCCTTTCAGTGGGGAAATCTTTTCCGAATGTCTCCATCCCTTCCCACCTACCCACACACCCACAAATTGGTCTGATCTTTTCTTCCATTGGTTAAATATTTAACTCACCATGGCACACCTCGTTTTAACCCCTCTCACATCGTGTTCTTTCCTTTTTGCGAGTTGTTTTGCATTAACCAACGTTGTCAGTGACAGATGCATATCTGAGGGTGTCACGCTCGACCTTCAGCAGGGAAGGCTTCTGGGTCGTGAGGACCATCTAATATGTGGACTTATAAACGACTGCATGAGCAATGAAAAGGCCAAATTATTCAGAATTTTTTTTGAATCACTGTAAAAAAAAAAAACTGATTTCTTTTGTATAGAGAACACTAAACGTATAATAAAAGTTGTTCAAAATGGACTCTGGCCATGTAATTTGTTCATTTTCCCTAGTGGGTAGAAGAGGGATGTCTGGGGATTAATGACAGAAATGAATCATGGGGTTTTTCATGGGCACCAGACAGCATACCCAGAAATTCCGCGATACCAGCCCCCATCTTGAAGTTGGTCTTATCTTGGAAAATTCAGTGGCACAGTTAGTGTTTTCAAGGTAGAACGAGTGGTAGCCATGGAGACACCCCTGACTCAATGCAACGGACATGTGCTTGTGCACAGCCACCTGTTAAGAAGGGCCGTGTCGGGATGTGGGGAGAAGGAAAGGAACGTGCAGTGAAGCTCTGCCTCCTAGCCGCTCCTCCTTTGCAGCCCTGCCTGCCCTGAGATGTGAGAACACCGGCATATGCCCTGCCTTGTGCCTGACACAGAACAGACATTTCATATCGTTGAAAGGATGAATAAAACTGCTTACAACAAACCAAACCCCCCCTCTTAATAGACTCAAAGGAATCTCAATCAACAAGCGAGTAGAGAAGGGAAGGAAACAGAGAGGGCTGTGTTGGTTAGCGACACCGCTTAAGTTTCACCACGCCGCCTTTCTTGATACTTTGGCCTGTCGTGCACATTGCCCCTGAGGAGTGGCTGAAGACCGTCACCCAGGCAGCGTGAGGATGCAATGTAAGCCCCCTCCCTTTCCTCAGGTTAGTGTGGGGAGTAGAGTGGTTCTGCTCGTGTAGAAAGATAACTAGTGGCTTGTAGGCAGTAATGGGAAATAAGGGCAAAAAGATTCCCCTGCAAACGTAGACCCAAATCTCTCGGACAAAGAACTGCAAAGTAACTATCCAAGCCACCTGTGTTTATTCTTCCTTCAGAAAACATCATTGACTTGAGGGGTTATTGCTTCATTAGATTAAAATAAGACCTTATTTCCAGGTCTGGCTCCTGAATAACTCGTTGGGTTTATCACACACCACCTCTGAACCTCCCTATTCACTTACTGGAATATGAGAAAGACCTCATCATTCTCAAGTTCACAGATTGTCTCAGAAATTTGCTCCTTGTGTCCACTTGCACTGCCCCTCCATTAGTCCAAGGCCTCATCCTGAATTGACAGTGTCCTTGCCTCCTGTGTTGCCTACTCCCCCTTGAAACTGTAGCCAAAAGGGTCTTCTAAAATACAAATCTGATCATGTCACTCCTTGACTGGAAAACTTCAAGTTTGCTACAATAACCTTTGCTATAATAACCTTGTTTGCTATAATAGGATAAAATCTAAACTCCATGGTTTGACATGTTAGACCTTACATCTGCAGCCTCATTTTTTTTTTTTTTTTTTTTACTACTCCTCACATATACCCTAAATTCTAGCCATTTCAAGCTATTTCCAGCTCCCTTGACATGCAATGGTTTCTCAGACTCCTCAACTTCGGAAATTCAATTGAGCTCAAAAAGCACCTATTAATAACCTACTCTGGGCCAATTAATGACATAAAGTAAGTAGGATAGAATTCCAGTCCTCAGGAAATTCAGACTGTCATGGGCGACAGTCAGGTAACAAAAGCAATGTGATAGTGTCCAGGACAGCATACTGTGGGTTCAACAAATGAATTATGGCCCAAAGGTGAGTCCGCTTGGAATATTCTCCTCTCAACCTTCCAGAACCCCCTCCCTCTGGATAATTCATAATCCCTGGAGTTGATGCTCACAACCAAGACTTGTAAGTCCTGATTCCAGGCTCTCATACCTCTGTAATCACCTTTCTCCTTACAGATCATCTCTCTGGGCTCCTGGAAGGCAGGCTGTGGCCTCCGTGCTGGGTCACACACCTTTAACAGGAAGTGCAGGTGACACTGTCTCAGGAAGTCCTCCCTGATCCTGATATGACCACACAAGTACACACGTACACACACACACACACACACACACACACACACACACACATCAGCACGGTCTGGTTGAGATCCCCTCGCTATGCCCCCAGAACACCTATTTTCTATCTCTCACTGGGGCTTGTCATATGACATTTATTGTCTGTTTCTTTCACTAAATTGTGACCATCCTAAGTGTAAGAGACCATTTTTTCACCTCTATCCACAGGCCAGTCTGGCACAGAGCAAGGACAAAATGAAAGAATATGAGTGAATAAGTGGATGAATGAATGACAGAGACAGCTTCTGGCTTTGAAGGAAAGAAGTGGCCAGGTGAATTCGAGACTTTTGTGTCATCCTCTTTGGATATTTGGATTTTGGACTTGGATATGACATTTGGGGGGCCCACTGGCCCATTTTTAGAGCAGGAGCCCTCTCTCAAGGGGACAGAAGTGGAGAGATGAAGCGACCACCTTATTCGAAGAACATGGACCTCAATTTAACTGAGGCCAAACAAAGAGAGGCCCGCCTCCCTTCAGAGCCCTGGGAAACCCCAGAATATCTGTCATCCCTCATCCCTGTCTTCTGAAGGCTGCGCCTCCCAGCCCATTAGAAATGCTAATCTCCAGCGTGCAGTTGGATTAACTGACCCAGTGGGAGGGGACAAGTCATCTTCCAGTCTTTATTAAGAGTGAAGGCTATACCCGCTCTTGCCCAGCTGCCCCCAAAGGGATGGAATTTGAGGATTCGTTATGGCTCCTCTCATCAAGTCAGCCTCTACTGCTCAACACCGTATTAGATGGAAGCGGGTGGGGGAGGGCCCATTTCAGCCACCCTCTCCCCACTTAATGCATCAGAGCCCATTTGTTTGATGCTGGTTCCTGCTGGAGCACGGGCCGGGCAGTGGGCCTCAGAGCAATTTGGAGCCACAGCTGCGGCTCAGCAGCCCAGCTCCCCACCCCCACTCCCACCCCCCTTTCCAGAACTTGCTGCTGACTAGCCCCAGACCCCACAATAGAGAAGCACAGCTTTGTGTAGACAGGGAACAGTCTGGCAGGGTCTACAGACAGACTCTCAGTCCTGGCTCAGGCTCCGCAGGAACTCATCTTACCCACCCTAAACAGGAACTCTGACCCCTCAGGCTCAAGTAAGAGACCACAGCAGAGGGCGAGCTGTGCCTGGAGGGCAGGAGAGTAGCTCACTCCGAAACAGACAAACAAAATTACTTAGGATATATTTAAAATCACAGTTGCCCTCTAACAGGGCTGAATCCTATTAAATGGAGGGTCCAGGATTGGTCTGGGTAGGGAGTTTGCAGATAGCAGCGAGAGAATCCTGCATAACAGAGGGGTGAGATTTGAGAACTCCGCAGCAGCCCAGGGCAAAAGGCAGCCGAGGCGCAGAGACAGGCAGAAGGAAGGTTAGAGTAGTGGTTTCCAAGTATGGTCCCTAGACCAGCAGCATAAGAATCACCAGGGGATTTATTAAAATGCAGATTCTCGGGCCCCCACCCTGATCTACCGTCTCAGAAACTCTGAAATCTGTGTTTTGACAAACCCTCTAGGTGATTCTGAGGCAGACTGAAGTTTGAGGACTCCTAGACTAGAGGGCCACAAGGAGAAGGCTGGGCACTCTGGGATGTGGCCCTACCTGGTGCCCCCAAATTGTCAGTCAAATCTACCCAGTTGATGAGTTAGCTTCGTGTGAGTAGACGTTTTATAAAAACTAGCAAAGTTGGCGAATTCTACATCCAAAGTGACGCAGGATGAAGCAGAGACCACAGGAGGATGTAGAGGTCAGAGCACAAGACCTCAGGAATTAGCAAAAATTACGGGAGAGACTTTGACTTCCACAGACCATGGAATTGGCAGGCAACTAAGCCATTTATATGTAGATGGCAAAGAGGCAAGAGGGCACCAGCTGGTACTTGGGTCACCGTGCATTTACATTAAGTGACTTAGGAGAAGAGTAACCAATAGTGTTGACGCCGGCCAACTGTGCAAAGCAGAGGGCTGCGCACTTTGTGCAAATGTTCTCTTAACCTCACACCAGCCGCCTGAGGCAGGTAGCTTTCTATCCTGTTACTCATGAGGAAACTGTGGCTCCGCGTGGCTGGATAACTTGCCCAAGGTAGGTGACAAAGCCAGAACCAGCTGTCAGGTCCGTCTGACTCTGAAACCTCAGCTTTCACTGCCACACTTGGGTATGAATGGGCATCATTGTGAAGAATTAGCCCTGGCGACGTGCTTCAAAGGCTTCATGCCAGAGCAGCCCCTGCCAGCTCTTCACAGGACCCGGCAACGGTTTATCCCTTCCTGCTCTGCGCTGCTGTAGCAGGACATGTGGGCTCCTGACTCCACCCCAAGGGAGCCCAGGAGAGCTCAGGAGAGGGTTGGGGTGCCATGCAGCCGCTGGTCATGTGATGAGGGCCAGGGAAGCCATAGGCGCTCATCCTTCTGCAAGTCGGCCTTGAGTACCTAGAAAGAGCCAGGGCTCGGCAGACAGGGCAGTAAGGTCCTAGCTGTGTGACCTTGGGCAAGTTACCTAACCTTGCTTTCCTCAGTTTCTTCATCTATAAAACAGGGGTTATAATTGTAGCTACCTTTTAGGTTGTTGTAAGGGTCAAATTAGTTAAAATATGAAAAATGCCTGATGCATGGTAAGCACTATATAATAATTTGTTAAATTTAGATAAATGAATGAATCCCCTTCTTCTGCCTTCTAGAATGTTCACCCTGACCTTGACTCCTTCCTTCAAAAGTCCTTCCCATCCTTCCAGCCAGGCTCAAACCCCTCCTTTTATAAGTACCTTGGCCCACAGGTCTGTCTCTCTCCAAGGAGCTTCTCTTGAACTTCCTGCCTCCCCTTCCCCTTGGCCTTCAGCATAAGTGCCCAACTTGTCCCCCCTAGGCCTGGCCAGTCTACAGGCCTCTAGAGGGCACGACAGCAACTCATGACCTGGGGTCATTTCCCCTGAGATTTAGGAGCCCAATGCCCAAGCTCAGCACAGGAGAAACCACCTCTTCTAGGCCACAGGTATAAGACTCAGGGCTCCTTCCTGCTCAACACTGACACACCTCTCCCCAAGGAAGGGGAGTTTGGCAAAGACCATCATTGATGCAATCAGCTCTTAGGTCCAGAGAAGCTAAAATCTGCCATCCTTCTCCCTCCCAAGGTCCAGCAACAACCTCCACGGGAAACAAAAAACAAAAGGTCCTTCTTCCTGAACCACATGGGCGTCCTTCCCAAGTTTTCCTCAGGGCTGTGCCCTGGTGTGGCTGAGGTAGTCAAGGCCACAGGCTAACTGCAGGGGAGAGAATATGGGCCGGACTGGGTGTGCACAGGGGCCACTGGGGCAGTCTTTAGTTGTCAGGGTCCTTGGAGTCACCCCAGCCCCTCTCAGTTATGTGCATGCAGCTTGGACCCACAGGATGTGAGGGCTGGTGTGAGCCCTGGTCCATCCCCTCATCCCATGGATTCCCCACATCAAACGCTAAATCCAAATTGGCTCTGCCACACACCCCCGTGAATGCCCTGCCCTTGCCTTCCACATTAGCTGAGGCCTCCTTGGGGAAAGGAGGCTCACATTTCAAATTATGGCCAACCAGACTGCATTTGAAAAGGCTGAAGGTTTTTCGAGGGGAGAAAAAGAAAAAATATATATATACATACACAAACATAAGTAGACTCATTCTAAAGACAGGTAGAAATAGTTTGGGATTTTTAGCTGCCCTAGATTCCCCCTGGCCCTCTATCTCCCACCAAAGCAGACAGCTGGAAGCTGTGCTGAGTTTGGGAAAGTTGGGGGCAGAAGAGACAATATGATAATTCTCAGGAAACTCGTCTTATCCTAAACTGAGGAATATGTAGGTATAACTTTCATTCCCAGGAGCAGGTAGGCCCCAGACCAGGGCAGAGCCTCTTTAGCCCTTTCCTCCCACCCCCAGTCCCCCCACAACATCCACCCCTTTCCATTTCTGATTGTCCAGCCCCTCTTCAGAGCTGTCAGGCACACTCTCGCGGGTCCATCAGTGGCTTTTAAGGGAGCCTCTGGCTTTCATCCTATTAGTGAGGCCGGGAGTAATTACGACTTCATTAGCCAAATAGGTTCTTGGTTCAGAGACCCCACCACCACAGAACAAAATACACACCCGCTTCCCTGCATCTGAAGTCCGTCCCCTGGGGTGCCAGCTAACAATGTAGCAGGCTCCAGGGAAACAGGGAAGGGGGAAGAAGCCAGGGACGGCTGGCCAACGGGGAGGAGGCCGGCAGCCCCCCCTCCTCCGGGGCGCATCTGTCAGCTGGCTGGCCCCCCGGAGAGATTTTTGACAAGGAAAAGGATGGCACTCCAGCAAATGAGGAGCATGACCCCTCGCATCTGTCTGCTGCCCCTTGCCCTCTGGCCCTGCTCGCCTCCCAGTCATGACTGGCCATCGGTTGATGGCCAGTTCACTTCTCCGATGGACAGACGGGCAACTGCCTCCTCTCGGGGGCTCCCTGGCCGATGCCCAGGGCCTCCAAAGACTCGGAGTCCCCAGACCCCCCACCCCCAGTCTCCCGTCTATACTTCAGCTGCTGCAGCTCCAGGAACAAGGAAGCAGAGGGTCTCCCAGGCAAGGACAAAGCTGTGCCCCAGGACCATCTGTCGGGGGACCTTTAGCCAGGTCTGGCCATCAGAGCAGGCAGGTAGGTCCCTGACACCTGAGATGGATTCCACCGCTCCCCTGTCACTTGTCTGACATCCCAGTGTTAGAAAGTTTTTTGAGGATGGATGGACCTAGAGAATATCATACTAAGTGAAGTCAGAAAGTCAGAGAAAGGCAAATATGATGTGATATCACTTATATGTGGAAGCTAAAAAATAATACAAATGAAGCTATTTACAAAACAGAAACAGACTCATAGACATAGAAAACAAACTTATGGTTACCAAAGGGGAAGGGTGGGGAGGGATAAAATCAGGAGTATGGGATTAACAGATACACCCTGCTATATATAGAAGGAGTTTTCTCTGGGTCTAAATTAGCTCCACATTGCAATTCAAACCATCCCCACTTAGGAAATTGCTTATCTTCCTTCTCTTTTCCTGTTCTTTTAATAGGTTTAGAAGCATAGAGTCTAATCCTCCTCCCTCTAAGCTGGACCCAGTGAACCTGCTCTAGTCTGACCCTTCCTCAGTTACTCCCAGCCACATGGTTTTAGTCACAGTCCCCTCCCTGTCCCAGGTAAGCATCCAGGATGAGGCCACACCAGCTCCGGCCACTCCTGCTGCCCCCACTCTCTACCAGGAGAAAGTGCAGGCTCCCTGCAGACCCTCAGGCACATGCCTCTTTGTCCATGAAGCTTCCAGAGAGCGCTGGCTGCTGCTTCTGGGGGCTTTGCAAGTAACAGCTGGTGAATTCTCATTCCTGCTGAGGGCCCCTCTGTTTGGATCCTCAGCCGGCAAGACACCGTCTGCTGAGGCTGGACCCAGAGACAGGAGGATAGATGAGATGACCTCCAAACAGCCCTGCCGCTTACCAGACTCCAAGCTACATGTACCCTGGCCCTGAATCTGACCTGACCCTGTTCTGCCCCCAGGCCCGACGCTCTGCCTCAGCCCTCCCTCTCCCTAATCCCAATCCACAAGCAGCCCAGAAGCCAGGCAGGAGGACCCCTGCTCTGTGCCCTTCCAAGGAAAGGGAGTCCCCAGAGGCCAGCCCAGCTGTACACACTGCACTGCTGCTTGTGTTCCCTGAAAGCAACTGTCCTTTTGTTAATTTTGCAATTTCCCAAAGTGCCAGGAGCATCTCATCTGACAGTCACAGCATCTGTTCTTCTCACTCTCCAGAAGGCTGGGTGGGAGCAGTGCCAGCCCCTTCCCTGGGGCTCCCCCTGCCTCACGTTCCTTCTGCCAGTTTGGACACCCTGATCACCTGGTCCCCTGGGAGCACCTCCAGTTCCTCTACATCCCTGGTCCTGGCACTCCTCCCTATGACCTCAGCTGGCAGCCTCGATAACCATCTCCCCTTCTGAAACCAAGTTCACTTGCCCAAGCAGGTAGGCACCTGTCTTGTTCCTTAGGGGGCTATAGGGGAAAAGGCGATTCTTTCATTGGAGGCCCACCCAGGCCCCTAACAGGTACAGGAGACTCAGGGGGCCAAGAAGAAAGCTGGCCTGCCCACTGCCCCCTTCCCTATACACACGGTCCTTGGACTGCTCAGTTCCAGGGCAGTGGAAGTTCTGGCTGGGCCCTCAATCCAGAAGACCTACCAGGACTCTGGCCTGCCCTGTCCTGAGCTTCTGCACAGGGTTCCCAACCACGGCACGGCTGACGTTTGGGGCTAGGTAATTCTTAGTTGTGTGGCTGCCCAATGCTTAATAGGCTACTGAGCAGCATCCCTGACCTCTACCCCCTAGATGCCTAACACACATTCCACCCCCCACACACACACCCGTCGTGATAATGAAAACTATCTCCAGACATCGCCAAATGTCCCCTGGTTGAGAACCACTGAGCTAAGGCAAGAAAGAAAACTGACACCTGAACATCAGTGACTGACACCCCCCATGTTTCTGACTCCCAGGCTCCAACTGACAAAGGGATGGCTCAAACTAGGCACTGGCAAACATTTTCTGTTAAGGGCCAGATAGTAAATAATTTCAGCTTTGCAGACCATACAGCCCTCTGTGGCAACTATTCCACTGTCAGTGCAGCATGAAAGTGGCCAGAAATACACAGATGAACAAGTGTGACTGTGTTCCAATAAATCTTTACTTACGAACGTTGAAATTTGAATGTCATATTCTTTTGTCAAATGTCACAAAACTCTTTTCTTTTTTTTCCCAACTATTTGAAACTTTGAAACACACACTTAGCACTTGGACCCAAGCATCTCAGAGGGGTCACAACACCAGGACATCCAGGTTGGGGAGGGAGGTAGCCAAATGTGGCCCAGCATGGTCTCCTCTGCCCCATCCTGAACCTCGGAGTAGAATGGATGACCCACTAATCAAGCCATTTAACAAATATATATTGAGCACCAGATACTATGATGAGGGTGCAAAGGTATAAGACACAGGGTGAGACACCCCATCCCCATACAGATTAGTGAGAGGGTTGCCTATGAGGTGACAAGGACACTGAAGAGGACCACCTAGTGCCCGAGAGAGTGGGGACAGATTAGGCTTCCTGGAGGTGGGACCTCAGGGCCAATCCTTGAGAGCAAGGAGGACTTAGCCAGGTATACCTAAGGGAGAAAGAGAACCCTTCCAAACAAGGAACAACACTAAAAGAGTGAAATGAGAGAGTCCAGCCCCTTCCAAAAAGGGCAGGCAGGTCAATATGCCTTGAGTGAGCTGGGGATATGCAAGACAAGGGCTGAGCTAAAGAGGGGCCAGATGACAACAGCCCGTGTGTCACAGGAAGGAGCCTGCCATCAACCTGGAGACAAGAGAAGCTGAAGAATTTTTAGTAGGAAAGCGGCATGATCTGATTTGCATTTTAGGAAGCTCTCTCTGACTGCAGTCTGGAGGGTGAATGGGAGGGGGCAAGACTGGAAACAGAAACCCTGGGAGGACAGATGGTAAGAATTCAGGTTTCCTTGGAGGCAAAGTGGGAGGACTGAGTGGTTGGCAAGACACAGGAGTGAGGGTGAGGGAGGGAGAAGTCACAGAGGATGTGAAGGTCTGGGGGGTGCCATTCATGGGACAGGGAACCCAGGAGGAGAAGCAGGTAGACAGGGCAAAGAGGGATGTATCAACCAGGGTTCTCCCAAGAAACAAAACAAGTAGGATGTGTGCACAGGTGCATGTGTATGTACATATATACACACACATACACACACACACATACACATATGATTTATTTCAAGGGACTGACTTACATAATTGCGGGGGCTGGCAAGTCTGTTTTCTGTAGGCAAGCTGGCAGGCTGGAAACTCTGGTAAGAGCTGATGCTGCAGTTTGAGGACAGAATCTCTTCTTCCTCAGGAAAACCTCAGTTGTGCTTTTCAGGCCCTTCAACTGACTGGATGAAGCCCTCGCACATTATGGAGGGTAACCTCTTTACTTAAAGTCAACTGATGGTGGGTGTTAACCACATCTACAAAATACCTTCTCAGCAACACCTAGATCAGTGTTTGATTAGATAACTGGGTACTGTAGCCTAGCTACGTTGACACACAAAACTGAACATCACAGGGGTGGGGACAGGGGGTTCATCCCATCTAGAGATGTGAGAGGCCCATGGGCACCCAAGTGAAGACTTCTGGCTGGCCGACGCAGGTCTGAGCCCAAGGATCCTTCCAGGTCCCTGTCACTTCTCCTCCGACAGTGCCTGACTAGCCCGGATCCCCACCTCCAGGTCTGTGTCTGCTCTAGGCCTTCCACCCTCCCTGCCACCCCAAAGTGAACTTCCCAAAGCATACGTCTCAGCCTGTCTCTTGCCGGCTCAGCCCCCTCTGACCGCCCCCACTGTTCTCAGATAAAGCCCCTACAGGGCTCATAAGGCTCCTCGAGGACTGACCGCAGCCTACTCCTCCGGCCTCACTTGTTCCTTGTTCCTTTAACTCCAGACATGCTGACCAACTCCCGCCCCAAACTCTCTCACTGCTCTGCGGTGCCACCGCCGGGAACCACGCCCTCCTTGCCCCTCCCAGCGCATGCCTCATACAGCTGGCCTATCTGGTGAGCTCAGAGCTTTCCTTCAGGACTCAATTAAAATGTTTTCTCTGTTCCTAAGCCTCACTAGGCCAAGGCAGGTGAGGCTTGTGCAAGCCTGGATTACAGCACTCACCTGAATGTGTTTTGATTATTTTTCCTGTCATCTCACCATTACACTGTGAGCTCAAGGGTTCATACTACGTCTTATTCTCCTCCGTGTCCCCAGCACTCAGTACGGTGCTTGGTACAAGAGGTACTCGATATTTGCTTGTTAAACGGATGGATGGATGAAAGGACGGATGTGGCTGGGTGCGTGGATACAACAGTTTTCTAACAACTTCTGGCTATCACTCACTGGGCACTTCTCTTGTTCCAGGCACTGTGCTATAGGAACTTTAATTCCAGAATCAGTCCAGGTTCTTGGTTGCAGGAAGCAGAAACAGACTTTGGCCGTCATAAGCAAAAAGGAAATTCACCAGAAGGTTATCAGATGGATCACAGAATCAGAGGAGGCTACGGAAGCCAACTCATAAACGGGCAGAAACTGAGGGAGGCTAGCCAGCAGAGACACATGCAGGTCACATCTCAGAAACAGCCTGATCAGGGTGCCACCGCTGGCGTCGCCCACACTGGACACTCCCTCCAAGGGTGCCAGAAGCTTGAGATTCCCACTGCCCCCTCCACTGCTGTGCAACGTGTGTACCTCACCTCGTGTGATCCACACAGCCCTTTGAGGCAGGTAATCTCACCTCCATTTTACAGACGAGGAAACTGAGACTTAGAGAAGCCTAAGGTCGCCAGCCAATCAATAGAGTGTGGGGGGGGGGGTTGGAATCAATAGCTGTCAGATGCCAAAGCCCACTGTCGTCCACTCCGCTCTGCACTGTCTCCTTCAAGGAGCATCACGCACCGTTCTTATATAAATGCAGTTCCCTGGACGGTGCTACACAGCAGCCCTGAAATTCCAACGTGCTAGCTTTTTTGTAACTATATAGGTGGGGTATGTTTTTGGCCCTGACAACGTCAGCACAAGAAGGCTGAGTAGGGCTTCCCTGGTGGCGCAGTGGTTAAGAATCCACCTGCCAATGCAGGGGACACGGGTTTGAGCCCTGGTCTGGGAAGATCCCACATGCCGCGGAGCAGCTAAGCCCGTGTGCCACAACTACTGAAGCCCGCGCGCCTAGAGCCTGTGCTCTGCAACAAGAGAAGCCACGACATTGAGAAGCCCGCGCACAGCAACGAAGACCCAACGCAGCCAAAAATAAATAAATAAAAATAAACAAATTTAAAAAAAAAAAAAAAAGAAGGCTGAGTAGAGAGAGGATCTGTGCCCTGACGTGAGCTGATTGAAGCTGTTTCCAGGAGGTTATACATCAGCCATCCAGGGATGCTAGAAAACAGGGGCCTGGCCTGAGGCTCAGGGAGGCCTGCAGAATCTGGCCAAGGACTCCTAGTGTCCTCACCTGTCCCTTCCGGCTCCCGTGTTCCCAGGCTGCACATTAGCCACCCAGGGCAGGCTTATGACAAGAACACTCAGAGGCCCCTGCTCAGCAGCCCCGCCATATCCGGGGTCACAATTTGGCTTTGCCAGAAGATTCCCCCACCAAGCATGTCCTCCTCAGACCCAGATGTCCTGGAGAGGCAGGGAACCCAAGCACCCAATCCTAGTCCCAGCTGCACCTCCACCACTCTGTGACCTTGGCCCAACCTTTCTGGGCTTCAGTTTCCCTATGACTCAATCCTTCCCCTGCTGCCCCTGCCCTCCCACCCTCCCACCTCCCACACTGGCCAAATTGTTCATAAAAAAACATCTCAGGTTCTCTGAGCTCTTCGGAGAGACCACATAAAGGCAGGGCATTATTAGCACCGTTACTATTAAATATTAATAATGACATTAGCATTGTCTATTATAAGCCTGAAAAGAAGCTCCGAGAAGCCCTGGGTTGAAACGGCTAAGAGAATAATTAGGCCCCTCCGGGCCGCAGACCCCTTCAGACCCTCAAGCAAAATTAGGAAGGCAAATGTGGATGGAGTAGTGAGATTTCCAGCCCCCAGGGGGCTCAGTTCAACTTGGCTCCTCCTAGACCTGCACAAATCATGCTCTTTCCAGCCCCCAACACCCTCATGCCAGGAATGCATTCCCCACCTCCGTTCTGTCCATCCAGGCCCAATTCAAGATGCACCCCACCCCACCCCCACTGATGGAAACCTTCACCCACCTCCTAGCTCCCTCTCTCCCCCCACCTGAACTGTCACAGCGGTTATTCTCCACCATTCATTCACCAGTCAACAAATAGTTATGTGAGTCTCTACTAGGCACCAGTCACTATGTTAAGCCAGGGGTGGGGGCGGGGGGAAGAGACGTTAATGAGATAAGCTCTGCCTTCAGAGACTGCAGTGGAGGGAATTATAACCAGTATTTTGCATGGCACTTGTTCATACAAAAACTGCTTTTAAAATCATGTTTT
The DNA here is from genome assembly GCF_003031525.2 of Neophocaena asiaeorientalis asiaeorientalis. Taxonomy (NCBI): domain Eukaryota; kingdom Metazoa; phylum Chordata; class Mammalia; order Artiodactyla; family Phocoenidae; genus Neophocaena; species Neophocaena asiaeorientalis. The sequence goes on along the minus strand of NW_020173731.1, from coordinate 11,605,897 downwards.
ATCCACATGTCCTTACAACTATTCTAAGTAGGAATAGGATTATTCCCATTTTACTGATGAGGAACTGGATTCTCAGAGCGATTAAGTGTCCTTCAGTGACCTGCCATCGTCATCCAGCTGGGAGTGACAGAGCAGAGTCCAGCTCTCTTGAATGTGAATCCAGAGCCACCCAACCCTCGAAGTGGAGAAGGGCTCAGCCTCGTAGGTGCCCACCCTCGTTACAGATGGGGAAGCTGAATCCTAAAAGCGTCCAAAGGGAAGTAGTGACGTTTATTGAGCACCTACTATGTGCTTAATTCAAAGCTCACACCAACTCAGAGAGGTTTGTGTCTTAATCCCCATTTTCCAAATGGAGAACCTGGGGCTCTGAGGAGGTAAGTGGCTTGCCCAGGGCCATGCAGCCCAGAAGTAGCAGGACTATGTGTCAAGCTGGTCCTGTTTCAGAGCTTTGCCCAACCTGCCTGTCACTCTTCCCCAAAGCTGTGGATGGACCGTCCTGTTACCACCGTCCGACTGCTTCCAGAAAGGTTACAGGCACACTGAAGGCAGACTACATCCTGTGGCTCTCGATTCCCCCCCCGCACCCATTCTAGGCAGAGACACGGCTCCATAAACACATAAACATTCCTGGGAGCTCTAGAAAAGGTCTGAAGCCTGAAACCAGAGGTAAAGAGGCTGGCCGGGGGTGGGCGGGGGCGGGCAGGAAAGGCTATGTGAGGCTTGGCACTGAGGAGGGAGGAGATCAACACCTTCAGGGCCCTGGGGCCTGGCAAGGTCTCAGCTCCTCTCCACTGGTCCCCTGAGGCTGGCCCGAGGCCCCTCCTTGACCACTGGAGATCCACTGGTAGGGCCTCCGGAGGAAGGAGCAGATGGTCTGGGCAGGGTTGGGTGGCCCTCAGGATGCCTTCTGGGACTCCCCCGCTCTGGGATCACCACATGCTTACAGGCAGATCAGTGACCCATTAGGTTATCTGCCTGATCATTTTCGGGTGGCCCTTCTCTGCCCCATCTGGACGTCTGTGGAAACGCAACTTGGAGATGAGGTGTCCCGCTCTAGACAACAGGGAGACGCACTGATTAGCTGCAGAAAGGAGAGGGGCCCTTACAGTCAACCGTGCTGAGGATTCTGGGATCTGCCCCATCTGGACGTCTGTGGAAACGCAACTTGGAGATGAGGTGTCCCGCTCTAGACAACAGGGAGACGCACTGATTAGCTGCAGAAAGGAGAGGGGCCCTTACAGTCAACCGTGCTGAGGATTCTGGGATCTGACAGGCGCCAGAAAAGAGTGAACTGTCCTGTCCCCTGCTTTGCCCACCTGAGAAGTGCAGGTGATGGGGGGCTGGAGCCAGACCCTCAGTCTCTGCTTCTCCACTTGTTTACTTTGAGCAGGTTCCTTAATCTGTCTGAGCCTCATCTGTAAAGTGAGCATAATAATAGCAACACATACCCCCTTGGGTGGATAATTCAGGTAAAGCACTTAGTACAGCTCCTGGCACGCTGGAGACACTCAAGTTATTATTAATAATTTACACAATAATTAATAATACCATTATAAAATATTTTTGTCATTATCGAACTAATGGACCCACAAGCAAAACTCAGCCTGGACCCCCAAATGCTCAGCCCACTCTCTTGTCAGAAACAGAAGCACCGTAGAGGCCAGCAATGAGGAGCCTCCCAAACCACCCAGATCCATCCGAGATGAAACTTTGGGAAATGTTTCCCAAATCCAGTCCTAGGCTCAGTTTCACTTAGTTTTACTCCACTTAGTTTCACTCTTGTTTTCACTTACTGTGGCTGCTGGAGCCCACCTGGGCAGGGCAGGGCAGGGCAGGGCAGGCAGGTTGCAGAGGGATCTGAGAGCATCTTAAAGACCCCGGCCACCTGTGTCATTGGGACGGGAACTGTGGCCTCCCCAAGGACCCAGCTCCCACCACAAGGGCAGCAGCTGTCCTAAAACAGAGTCACAAAGACAGCAGTGTCAATCTAAAGCAATCCTCCTTGCATGCATTTCCAGACCCTTGGCCCCTGAGTCAGCCGATGGCTGGTCCGTCAGTCGCAGGGCAGCAGCTGAGCCATCCCCTCTTGGCAGCCATCTCTGGTTGGAGAGAACTCTGAAGCCCTCTCCTCAGAGCCTGGGCTGACCTGGGCGGGGTCAGAGGGCAGGGCTCACCTCAGGAGCTCGGGGTCCACGTGCCAGCCCCAGGAAGACAGACAGACAGACAAGGACAATGTGGGCAGAGGCAGAAAAAGGAAGGACATCCTGGAAGGAACTTGCACAGCAGCAGTCCAAGTTATCCAAGAGATGTGGCTCACACAGTCTCCATCAGGATCAATGAAGACTATCTCCCAAGTTGGGAAAGCTCTATGGAGGGGCAGCAGGAGGACCGGAGGGGAGAGCATATGGGACCTGGGCAGGCATTCAGGCCTTGGAGGCTGCGCAGCAGACCCTCTTCCACACCACACCTCCTTCTCCCCTTCCAGGCCCTTCTCTGTGGTCCCAGGTCTGTCCCAAGCCCCTGTGACCCTCTCCACTCAGGAAGATATGGAACCATGTCCCAGGCTTGACAGGTATGCTTATTGAAAACTCTGATGCTGGCCTGGCCCTGCCAGCTGTTTCTAGCATCTGGACCACTCACCAGTCTTGTCTGTGCGAGCTGGACAGCAGGTGGACCAGAGGGGGGTGAGAGAACAGTGACAGCCTGACGGGGCCCACTGCCACCACAGATGGCTTGTCCCTCCTACTCCAGGCCCCAGCCTTCCTGGGCACACCTGCCACATGACAGGAGCAGAGCAGGAGAGATGTGTCACTCACCTGGGTGAGCACCTAGAATCTCAGAGCTGGCAGGGGCCTTGGCTATCTTTAACCCCTTCGGGTTACCAGTGAGGCTCAGAGAGGGCGGAGCACTTACCCTAGAACACACAGCCAGTAACTAGCAGAGCCCAGACTACCTTTCAGACATTCAGACCCCCAATCTAGTGAGCTTTTCATGACAATACACAGCTGGCTGATTGAAAATGGGCTTGGATCCATAGGCACTGATGTGAAAAGGTGCCCAAGATCTATTATATAATTTTAAAATATTTTGCAAATCATGATATATTGTGTGATCCATTTGCATAAAATAATACTTATAATCCATGAACTTATATACATGAAAATAGTAAACCTGGAGGCATGTGATTTAAATTTGTTAAGGTACTTTCACTATCTATTTTTAAATTTCCTCTAACGTTCGGATATTTTGACCAAGAGCCCATGTTACTTTTATAGCAAGGGAAACAATAAAAATAAACACGTAAGGTGGGCAACGGAGGCAGCCCTCCACCCCACTTGCTTTGCACCACTAACTGGGGATTTCTGATTCGCAGCCTTTCCTCTAATAGGGGATTTCTGGAGGAAACAAGGAGTTTGCCTCCATAGGTCTCTATGGTTTGAGGATAGGAGCCACTTTCTTTAGCCTCCTCACCGCACCCCTCTCCAGCCCTTCCGTTCTGGGCTGGGCAGGGAAGGTGGGGGCAGGCAGGCCAGACAGCGCCAGGAGCTGAGCTGCCCATGCATTATGGAAGACACGGGCGCCTGGCTCGCTCCCTAGCCCTTAAATGACAGCAAATGAGGTAAAGCCAGGAGGGTGGGGACGGGAAGGGAGTGGGAGGGGGGCAGAAGGAAGCCGTCTCCAGGGCCCCGAGCGAGCGTCGGGAGCCAGCCAGTGAGCGGAGCCTGGGAGAGGGAGGAGCACATCTTGATGCAGAGATGCTGCAGTGGCTCTAGCGCGCGCGCGCACACACACACATACACACACGCGCGCGCGCGCGCGCGCGCGCCCTCACCCGCCACCGCCACTGCCGCCGCTGCCGCGCCAGGACAGCAGGGATCAGCTGAGGCTGAGGCGAGCCGGGAGGAGAGGAGGGCGGCCCAGGGGGCTATGAGCAGCGTCCACCTACCTCAGCCAACACCCTTCTTTCAGCCCAGGTAGGTGCCAACCGCTTTTGTCTCCTCCAGTCCTGGGGCTTCCCAGGGCGCGGCTGTGGGCAGGGGCTCCGCGTTCAGTTTCCTGGCAACTTGGGAGGGGGCAGGGACAGGGCAGGAACCCCAGCTGGCTGGCAGGGGCCAGTCTGACTTCTCACCCCAGCCCCACAGGGGCCACCAGGACTGGAGATGCCCTCCGCCCTACGTGGGTGGCATCCTTCAGGGCCCTAGCAGGCCAAGCCTGGCCCGGAACCTGGACCCCAGCAGTGTGTCCAGGAATTCAAGCCACAGGCTGGTAGCAACAACTGCCTCCGGAGAGGGCAGAGGCTATGGGCCTGCCCCACACCCCTGGTCCAGGGCTTGACCCTCCATGAGGCCAAGTCCCAGACCCTGACCTGCGCCCAGATATCCCTAGATGGAATTGAGCCTGGCTGCCTAGACTTGAGGTCCCCCTGGGTCTGCCTGTGCAGTGTGACCTCTTTGCAAAGTCTTGCTTCTGTTCGGCAGAGGGGAAGGCTGTGGGAGACAAGGAGAGACTGGAGCACAAGTTTGGGCAAAGCCCTGTCCTGGAGCGGGGACATAGGGAGGAGAAACTGAGGCAAGTCACATCCCTTCCCCCCTCCCCAACCTTATCTTCTCCTCGGATCCCTCCCCCTCAGCCTCACCGGTGGGAAGAAAGGATTTGCAGAAGTTTGGCTTTCCAGTGGGGAAAGGGGCTAGGCTAGAAGGGGGAGGGGTACCGTTTAGGGGGTCTAGAAAGAGAGGGCAATCCTTCTGTCCAGCACTGTAGGGCTTACATAATAGCCCGTGGTGGGGGAAGCAGCCCCAGCCAGTGTCCAGAGATGAATCCCATCACCTTCTCCAGGAGGGATTCCCAGGTCTGGGAGGCAAGGAAGGGGGTGAGCTGAGACAGTGCCTGTGGAAGGAGAGTCCTGACCCTACACAGGGAAAAAGCCAGGGACCCTTCAGCCACAGAGCACTGGGGGCTGAGCCTGTATCCCAGGAGGAAAAGTTGTCAGTCAAGGTTGTTTGGAGGTTTGGGAATCTAGACAGACCAGGATGGAGTGAGCTGTGAGTACCCACGGCCCCTGCCCTGGAGAAGGGCAGGTTTTTTAGCCCCCAGGTTTCCTGCCCTTAACTTCCCCCACTTCATGTCCAGCCTGCAACTGGTCAGACTCTCATCACCCTTTCCTTTCAGCCTGACTCCCCAAGGCCCCAAACTCCCTTCCCATTCCAGCTGGCATCCTTTCTCTTCTGCTCAAAGGGAAGCAGTAGGAGGAAGAGCCCAAATAACCCAGGAGGTCGGTGATCCTGACTCTCAGGCTCCTCTCCCAACCTCCTGCCTGGAGAGCCCCTACCTCCACTTAGCCTCTGAGTCCCCGCCTCCCAGCTGCGCTCAGAGGGAACCAGACGGCGCCACCGGAGATCAAGGGCAGCAAAGGGTGGGCCACCTGTGGGAGAGGCTGGAGGTGGAGCAGGGAGATGGTGCCCTGACTCCTGTCCTCGGGGGGAGGGAGTTCCTCCCTTAGACACAACAGCATCCATGCCCTTCCCCAGGGTGCCCCACAGTTAACCCCTTCTAGCCAGGCTGCAGGACCACTCAAGGAAGGCTTTGACCACAAGGTCAAAGTTCTTCCTAATTTCCCATGAGATCTATCAGGAGTTGCCCGCCGGCAAGAGGGAGGTGGGAGGTGAGACAGACAGGGAGGGGCCGCAGAGCCCATGGCATCAAAGTCACCCAAGATCCACCTGTCCTTCTGGGGCTCACCAGGAGCAGTGAGGGAAGCAGGGGTACACTGCCCTAGGAAAGGTGTCCCCTGCTCTCTCTCTCTCTTATTCCCCACGCGTCTTCTATGCCCCACCCGGCCAAGCTCTCTCCTCACATTCCCTTCCTGGTCGAATGCACTCCTCCACCTACCCCGCACCGTTCCCCCTGCCAGATTTCACTCCTTATGCAACTCCATTCCAGCACCTTCTCTGCCAGCAGTTGTTCAAATAGAGACACGTGTGGAATGGGCCTCTGAAGAAGTGTGCCCAGCGGGATGGTTGCACACATGGTCTCTGACCAACTGACCACACTTGCTCCTCAGGAGTAAGTACAAAGAAGGAGGTGCCCCCAAGGTATCCTCTCTGACTTTAAGGCCATCAGGGAAGCAATACCTTTGGGGTGGTTTGGAGAATGCACTGTGCCCCCACCTCCCAGAAACATCTTCAGCCAAATGTTTGTGAGAAAGCTTATCTACACACATTTATGCCTGAGGTTGGAACCACAGGGCTGAGGATTGATACACAGGGAAAGAAGAACTAGAGCAAAAGTTATGCCAGTGAAGCAGGAGGGATTGAAGCTAGACTGCAGGAGACACTTCCTCACCAGGAAGACGTGCCATGAGGAAGTAGGGCAACCTCCTTTCCAATGACTCTGTGAGGGTGTGGAGAACTGGGGTCCGTCCAAGCTTAGAGACAGTCCTGCCTAGAAGTAGAGGTTGGGCTAGGTGACCTGTTAATTTCTCCCAGCCTCAGGTTATCCTCTTGCAAATGGTATAGGGGGAGGTGACTCAGGAATCCATAAGAAGACAGACATCCTTTTCTCTCCCTCCTGCATGCTGACCACCTCTCAACCTTCCGGACCTCCCTAATCTAGACCAAACCCCCCAGGACTTTGCTAACTTGGAACATTCATGGGAGTTCCCATGGGTTCTGTGCCCCAATGGTAACTGTCCTGGAGTAAAGAAGTACTTCCATGGGTTTAATGAGTTCTCCTGATGCAAAATGAGCCCATGTTTCCTTGTTTACCCAGAGAGGATGCAAACAAAAGCAAAAGTGTGTGACATTCTCACCCAAAACTGAACACACTCTATCCCAGAACATGTGCAAACCCAAGTGCACCTCAGCATCTTCATCTGATGAGCCCCACCCCACACTTGGGGCACCCATCCAGATGAAACCTGCTGGGTCTCCTCCAGCCCAGCCCACATCCTCTCAATGTCCACCGGCCTCATAGACCAAAAGGCTCCCCGACACTGGCTCTGGCTGAAGGGTGGCCTTCCTGCGGTGCAACCCAACAGGTACAGTTAATCTGGGCCCTAGAGTGGAAACTAGCCTGAGGGGAGGAGCAAGTTCAAACCCACCTCGACCAGGCTTGGTTCTAAACCAGCCGTCCAGGAATTAGAGGGAGTCACCTCTCAGCAGAGATGAGGGGACATGCAAAATTGCTCCAGTAATTTCTTCCCGATTTGGATCTTCTGAACCAAGTTGAAACAATCGCTCCTATGCCTGATGTCTCAAAGGGGCCCCCCTTCCAAAGCCCTCACTCGTTCTGCCCCCAGACCCCACACGGAGTAGGCAGGCAAGTAGGAAAACCTCGAGTCTGGGTGCTACTTGCCCACCCCCAGGTCCTCCCAGGAGAATGCAAGGCTCTCCCCTTCTGCCCCCTCCCCACTTTGAGGGGTCTCTTCAGTGGAGAGGGTGGGGACAGAAGGGCCAAAGACTCCCGGCTGCAGATCAAGGGCCGGACTTCCCCGGCCCCGTGCCAAAAGCTCAGGCAAACCCACGAGCCTGGGAGTCACAGCTCTCCCCAGAGGGCACGGCAGTGCCAGGGCTGGGGCCTCAGGGAACCAGCTGCGAATACAAAGAGGCTGCAGAGAACACCGCGGGGTGGGAGGAGAGGGAGCACACAGAGCAGGCTGGGGAGGGACCCGGCTGCACGGCTGCCCTGTCAACAAGCAGTCCCTGTCCCCCAGTGGGGACTGAGAAGGCCCCTATCCCACCCAAATATGCCCGAAGGACCTCCTCCGGCTCAGGGCACCAGCACCGCCCGCACCGAGGCCTCTCAACTGCAGTCCTCTTCCTGCCAGCTCCTGCCACCAGGCACGCGGGCCCACCAGGCCACTGAAGACACTCCATCCTCCCAGGGGGTGTGGGCATGGCTCAGACCTTCCCGGAAGACAGTGGTCCCGTCCCAGGTGGCAATTCCTTTCGTAGGTAGAGTCCCCCTCCCATCGTACACCCCACAGGCAGGAGGTGCAGTGGCTGAGGTTGAGCACCTGTTTGGGGGGGCCTGCGTGGGTGTCCGAGCCAGGTGCTCTCCTGCACACGTGGTGTCTGGATGTGTCTCTGTGTGTCCTTGTGCCTTGTCTGGAACGGCATGCCCGCCGGTGCTGGCCCAGGCCTGCCACGCCTGTGGGGTACAGCCCAGGGAGTCTGTGGGAGACTCTCAGCGTTCTCGACACATGTGAGCCTGGCCCGAATGTCACGACTGTGTGGAAGTGAGCCCGACCCACAGCCGGGCACAGTGTCTGTCGACACACTTGTGTGTCCCTCGGTGTGCTGGGGTCCGTGCTCGAGGCCCATGAGGGTTCTCAGTGATGAGCTCTGATCTTTCTCAAGCGCTTACTATGGGCTAGGAATTGTGCTGACCTCACAGGGGTCCCGGGAGGTGGGTACTACCCCTCTCATCCCCATTTTGCAGATGGAGACTGAGGCTCAGAGAGGTTAAGTAATGAACGTAATAACTGGGGTTACGCTGGTTAGTTATACTAAGGTTACACTGGCTAGTAAGTGTCAGGCCTGTCAATGCAAGAGCCCACCCCACTGTGCTGTGCTGCTAGGTGGAGCACAGTGGGGACTCCTATAATACCTGTCAGCTTACAACAAGTCACTTAGTCTCTGCCCTCAAATGGGCTCCAAACTCCCTCTTTTCCTACCACCAGCCATCCCAAAGCTGCTCAACTCTCCATTGTCCAGGGGGAAGGAGAGACAGGCCTGGGGCCAGGAGCTCAGTACCCCAAGGGAAAGCACTTGGGTGGAGTGTGTCTTTCATTTTCCGACTGCCTCTGTGCAAGGGCCCTCAGCCAGCAAACCCTGGAGTCCAGCTCACAGCCTTCCATCCCCAGCTGTCCTCCGGGCCCTTTGTGTCCTGGGCCTGGCAATTCGGCCAGCTCTCCCTGGTCTCCCGGAACCCCAAGCAGCCTATGAGCCCCCCACGTTCTCCCAGGACCGGCCCTGGATGGTGACAGCCTGTGTCCGCCTGTACCAGCCTGTGCCTGCACCCCTGCACCAGGGCAGCTGGCCGGGGCCAGGCCTGGCTGACTCAGGGTCCACAGGGCCAGCTCTAGGCCTGGCATAGCTCCACGCCGGCCTTGCTCTTGACAAAAAGGCCTCCTCCATCCTGGGTATTCTAGAATGTGTCACAGGGCAGATGGTATGGGGAGACGACTGGCCCATGCAGCTCGTGAGCCCATCCCCTGCTGCACTCAGCTGGGCAGGGAGCTCAGCAAAGGCGGTGTTTTTATTCCTGCCTCCCCAGCACTTAGCACAATGCCTGGCACATGGTGTTAAATACGCAGTGGGAATGGACGCAGGGCAAGGCTGCATGCCAACTGCCTCGTGTCAGGGAGGAAGTAAGCTCCAACCTTTGACCCAAGCTCTGGGGGGGTGGGGATGTGCGTTCACACAAGGCCTTAGCACGGAGTGGGCTTGGCTCAATGTACATCTGATTGGGTTGATCAGCCTCTAATGCTCCCCGAGGGCAACCCTAGGTGCTTCCTGGTACCAGCCCCTCCCCGACCCATGTCTCCTCTGAGGCTGCAGGTCTCAGGCCCCAGGGGCTGCCCAGGGCCCTTGAGCCCAGAAGTGACTGATAAAAGTCCAGGATTAAATCGAAGTTTAGGATGAACAGAGGGATTGTATTATCCATGATGTATGGTAATTACTTATGGTAAGAGAGATAACAGATAATTCTGACCACTGTGGGGTGGAGGTGAATGATCCAGGGTGCAGGGCTCCTGGTAGATCACCGGGAAACAAGGCAGGGCTGGGACACAAGACACAGACACACAGATACACACACACACACACAGAGGCATATATTCAATACACAAAGACCAGATATACTCATACACAGACACATGCATATACACAGAGACACAAGACCAGACCACACATGTACACAGGAACATAGAGACAGAACACACAGATACGCACAAACATCACATACATGCGTACACACGCACACACGCACACCCACCCCACTCTCTCCAGCACTGCTGGTGGGCAACAGCAGACAGGCAGCAGCAGACTCGCCCCTGGAGTCTCCAGCCCCGGCCACAGGTCCCTGCCCGTCTGTTTCCGTTTTGCTCGGACACACTCAGGATAAGTGCCTGTCTCCCCGAGCCCACACCCTACCCCCTCGCTGAGCTCTCAAGACTGGCAGGCAGACAAAGGGCAGGAAGCAAACAATGACTGAGCACCTTCTCTGTGCCAGACTCCGGACGGGGCACACCTGTGCCAAAGGGGCGTTTTCAGACTCTTCAGAGCTGCGGAAACCTTTGAGTAAAGGCAACCTCAGAGGGAAGTCCAGCAGATAAAGCAAGTATAAGTGGAGTTGCTCTGGCTGAAGTGGGGAGGGGGCCTGGTGCCCCATCTTCTCTCCACACCCCTATCCGCACCGCTACCCGAAGGCAAGTCCAAACAGCCCCAAGACTGCCTCTGCAGGGCACTCTGTACCTCACTCAACACTCAGAACAGCTCTGCAAAGGAAGTGTTACGATCTCCACTGTGCAGATGAGAAAACTGAGGTCCACCAGGGGAGAGAACTTGTCCAAGCTCCCAATACTGTTAGGAGATGAAGCCAAGGTCACCAACTCCTGTCCATCGATTCCAACGCCCGTTGTGGTTCCCAGTGGCTCCCTATCATGAGGACAGCTTCCTGCATTTGTGTGACATCCAGGGTCCTGCTTCTAGATCCTTCCATGGCTAAGCACCCTGCTGACCCCAGTAACCTGAGAGCATGTGTGAGAGTGTATGTGTGTATGAGAGGGAGGGAGTGTGTGAGTGAGAGACAATGTGTGTGAGAGGGAGTATGAGGGGTGTGTGTGTGTGTGTGTGTGTGTGCGCCCTGGGGTTGCCCTTGGGCAGCACTGAAGACTGGTCAGCCCACTGTGTGAGTGTGAGCACGTGACATGGAGGCACACAATCACAGCTGTTCTCAAGCAGTTAAGTACAACACACAAGTGACACCTATTCTGCACTGAGGGTGCTGGGGGCGTGTTGGACGGGCTGGAAGTGCTGAACCTCTGGGTTCAAGCCTGGAACTGAAAGTGGCAAGGATAGGGAGGGACAGGTGGAGAGGTGGCGCCTGGCCCCCTTCCTGACACAGGGAGGTGGGTATGAGGCTGGAGTTGGGGCGGGGGAGGGAGTGCAATCTGTTTAAACACCACTCTCGCCACTCGAATCGGTACACCAAGCTTCTCGGCCTATATCCTCCCTGACGGGCCCTGGGCCCACTTCTCCCCTCTCTTCCCCCCACCCCCCGCCTGCTCCTTCGGTGCCACCTGTGGCTGTTGGGAAGGCAGGAACGGGTGGTGGTGATCAATATTGAGGTTTAAGGGCATTTGGGAGCCCTCTATTTCCTGGGGAATAGAGGCCGCAGTGAGGCCGGGAGATCCTGAGTTGGCACCGGTCTTCGGACTCTGCACTGGCCCTAGAGGCAGACCCAGGTCATCAGCAGCCTGCCATCTCCACCTCCCCACTCCCACCCAGGGGCAGCGTTCCCAGGCCCTCGGCCACCCTGCACTCTCTGGGAGAATCACAGTCTCAGAGGCGGAAGAGACGCTCGAGAGCACCCATTTTACAGATGAGGACGCTGAGGCACAGAGATGGCATGGGTCTTGCAGCCAATTAGTGGAAGAGCCCCCAGCCGGGCTCTGTCCCTCAACCTTAGATCCCCTCCTTCTGCTCTTAGTTTTCTGCAAAGCAGGTAGCAGGGCAGAGAGGCAGAATATGCAGCAGGGTGATCTGGCTCCCAGTAGCCTGGGAGCCCAGGGACCCAGACTCAGTCTGATAACCAAGAAGCAGGCCCCTGAGATTCCACACTCCCCCCACCCCAAACTGGGCAAGATAGCCTGGAGATGGGGAGTTGGTGGAAGGCTGGACCTGCTCTCCCCCCAGGATGAGGCCCCCCTCTCTCAGACTGATGGAGGGGGGCTCTGATTTGCTCTCAGTGCCCCCCAGGGAGCAGGTTCTTCAGGGCTCCAGGATTTAACCAAATCTCTGCTCATCTCGGCAAGAGGGAGGCTCCTCTAGGAGCTGCGTTAACTCTTTCGGCCCAGAAGGCCTGTCCAGGCCCACTAGCCCATCTGGTTGGGAAACCTTACTAAGGGGGCCAAGGTTATGGCTCCATCATGTACAGTACCTAAGCGCCTTACCTGGGGTCCAGGTGAGAGGGTGTGGACGAATCAATGAAACTCCTCCTCACTGGTAGAAAAACAGGCTGGTTCCCAGAGACTTGCTGCAGCTCCCAGAGGGGTTTATTACCCCCAACCCAGGCAGCTGTGTGCGGGGCAGGGGAAAGCGGGCCCGATTCCTAGAAGATGTTACTAGTTCCCCAAACCCAGGCACGGGCCGTGCTGTCTTCCGGCCCCGCACTGAGAGCTATTACCGGGTGAGCAGGCGCTGGCTTCTTGCCTCCCAATTAGTCACTGCTTTCACTCCCCGAGCAACACCCTGCTGGCTGCACGGGAGGTGGGGTGAGGGTACAGGGCAGAGCCAGACTCCCAGGGGGCCAGCAGGAGGCACTCGGCCCTGGGAAGAGTTCCTTGGTAATGGCCAAGCCCCTTCCCCTGGGGCCCTGGGGAGGGTGAGAGCAATTCCAGCCTCTCCCCAGGCTGAGGCAAAAGCATCGCCGACCCAGATGTACCTGGAGCTGGGAGGGGCGCTCCTCAGCTCAGAGTCCTCCCCCGTCTTTCTGCCTCCCTAGGTCCTTCTCAGCCTCCAGCCAGACTCTCCCTGTGCAGGGCTGAGGCTCCTCTCCTCCGCTCCCCACTTCTGCCTGGAATGCTCACCATGGGGACACCTGCCAGGAGGAAATCACACTTGCTAATGCTGGCCGCTGTGGCCCTTGTCTCCACTCCAGGTAAGAGGGCTTGTCTGGACTCCGAAGCCTAGCAGGCATGATCACAGCGTTATATCATTGCTATTATGTTAGTGATGACTACAGAAATAATTGATTGCACTGCTGTGGCACTTCAGTTTGAGGCCATTTCCTTATAAAAGTTTCCTGTTTGTGGAGCTTACTTTCCCTTTGAGATTAGGAGGAGAGGGAACGAGTCTTTGTCGCATTGTAAATGATCCAGAGAGGGTGAGGGACTTGCCCTGGGTCACACAGCGAGACTATGGCACAACCAGATCTCCATGACATCAGCCCAGAGTTGCAGCCTCTTAAGGCTGCAAAATTAAATTTAAAATTAGTTGCTTAGTTGTACTAGCCACATTTCAAGGCCTCATAGCCGTATTGGATAGCACCGTTTATAGAATATTTCCATCATCACGGAAAGTTCTATTGGATAGTACTGCTCTAGGGTGCCCTGACCACACAACTCTGGGAGGGTTCCTCAGGACAACAGTGAAGCCTGGCAAATGGACCAAATGTGGAATGGGATCTGGGAAGAGATGAGGCAGAGCAGGGCGTGACCCAGGAAAAAGGCAAGAGGGACCCAAGCAAAAGTTCTCATGCCAGGGATGCTTCAAGTGGGGAGAGGGGAGGAAGGCGTTTGGCAGAAGGAAAAGGAGGGCACGGAAAACCGAGCAGTGCAGCACGAGAGGCCCGGGCTGGCTGGATTCTGGAGAGTGGGCTAGGGAGGCGGTATGGGAGCCCCGGGCTGTCTGAGCTGGGGGAACTTTCCAACAGCCTGCTGCTCGGAGGGGCCTGCTGGAACCGCTGCTTGGCCTCTCTGCCCTGACCCTCAGCCCAGATCAATAGACGCTTCTTTTTTCCTTAAAGATCTCCGTGGGAGAAAGGGTACCCACCCTCTGGTGTCCTTCTGGAGTTCTAGCTATACCTCAGGCTCCACCCCACCCCCACCCCCACCCCACAGCCCCTGCAAGGCTGCAACCAGCACATTTAAAATTTTTCGTCTCACCAGGGAAGGACTCCACTGGCATAGTTTCAGATGTTCTCATTATGTCCTAACCACCTCCCAACCCAGCATCCAAGTCAGTGAGGCTGCTGGGAAATAGGGCAGCCTCCCAGGCCCCCAGCTCCAGGCCTAGCTCCCAGTGCCAGGGCCCCCCAGGTCTGGAGGAGCTGCTGGGGTGGGGAGCCCAGGCTGCAAGGGGCAGGAGACACCCACCCCAGAGAGAGTGGTGGACGTACCCGGGCTCCTCCGCGTTCCCCACCCTCAGGGTCAGTCAGTGCTGGGACCCCATCATCTGAGGTAAGTAGTATGTGCAGCCTCCGCGGTCCATAGACCCAGAGAGGCAGGAAGGCCAAGGGAGACGGGACCTGGTCTGCCACCTCCAGCAACCACAGAGGCAGGAGCGGAACATCCCATGGCTCTTCCCACCCCCTAGGAAGGAGCCTCCGCTCTTGGCTGTCTTTGCGCACCTACCCTGGGGAGGCAGCTTTGGATTCCTGCACCCCAGTGCAAAGAAGGGCAGCATGGCTTCCCCTCCACAGTCTCAGCTCCCTAATCTCCTTCCTCCACGAGATCCTGATACCTGTGTTTGGGGGAGCAGAGTTGTCAGGATAGGGAATCAGGAGAGAATCAGAGAGGATGCCGAACAGGGACAGCACAGAGTGGGTGGCTTTCCCCGGGAGTGTGTGTGTGTGTGTGTGTGTGTGTGTGTGTGTGATCCCGGGAGTGTGTGTGTGTGTGTGTGTGTGTGTGTGTGTGTGAGAGAGAGAGAGAGAGAGAGAGAGAGAGAAAAAGTGCATGTGTGGGTGGATGTGTGTATAGTTTCAGAGGGAGGTGTGGGGTGAGTGAGGGTGTGTCTGGGGATGTTTCAGAGGGTGGAGATGTGAGTGCGTTATTATTGCATGGAGGGCATGCTACATTTGGGGGGATGATGAATGTGTATAGAAGGCCTTACACACAGTGCATGGCTCTCAACTCTATCCACTCTTCAGAATGCCCGTGAGGCCCTTTTAAAATCTAGATTCCTGGGCCTCACTCCTAGAGATTCTGATTCAGTACCTCCAGGATGGAACAGCATCTCTGATGGTCCTGATGGGAAACTGAAGTCAAGAATTCTGAGCCCTGTGGTTAAGGACGCTGGCTATGGGGGGAGGCTGGCCAGGGTCCACACCCCTAGATCTGCTCCTTCTCTGTGTGACTTGGGGCAAGTTATTTAACCTTCGAAGTCTCAGTTTTCACATTAGCCAAACGAGAAAATGGCACTGCCTACTTTGTAAAGAGGTTATGAGAAAGAAATGTGGAGCATGGTATTTGGTTAGCCCTCAATAAATAGCATCTATTTTGTTATTATGAATGCCTAGATGTAGATATAAATAAGTATACGTGGACATTTGTAGCCATATGTGCACGGGAACAGATGTGTATATAAATGTGTATATCTGACTACTGGAGTAGCTTAGAGAGTCATGTATGTATATATGTGTGATGTCTGTGTGCATATAAGGAAGTGTGTATACGTGAGAGGTGGAAAGCATGTGTCTGGATATTGGGTGAGGGTGTGTATATGGCTGAATGCCGGAGAGAAAGCTTTTTCTGGAAGCTTAAAGTATCAGTGTGCCCCAGGCCCACTCAGCCACCATCCGCCCCCCTCCCCCCACCACCATCCAGACAGAGTTACTGGAAGCTGCTATTATGCATGCAAGGTTGTTCCCAGCAGCCTGGCTGCCTCCGCTACCCCTCCTTTCCCTCCCCTCCCGGCAGTCCCAGCTGGGGCAGGGGTCCCTACGCTCCACCACCATCATTAACTTAGGATTAAGCTGGGCTCTCCAGCCGAGATGATGCGCCGCCATCTCCGAGGCCTGGGGCGGCAATGAGGGATAGTGATGGGTGGTGGGGAGGGCGGATGGGGGATGCCATTTCAGGGAGCCCTGCCTCCTTCCTCATTCTGAGAGCTGCTTAACAGCTGCCATCACTCCCAGGGGTCCAAGGCTGGGCCTCAGCTGTGGCATGGGGCCCACCCCCCACCCCTGGACTAGGGCTGACAGCTGGATGCACCAGGAGAGCAGGCACTAATTGGTTAATGGGGATCTCCCCACGACCCACCAAGGAGGGCCTGAAATCAGCTTCCTGGAGGGTTAGGAGCCAATTAGGGGTGGCCTGGCTCCTGCCTGACACCACAAAGGCAAAGAATGACCGGCCACACCAGTCAGCAAACAGAGGCAGATGTGAAACACTGCCCTCTGCCTCTCAGACCCTGCCCCGGTGAGCCTGGACAAGGGGACATGGAGAGCAAGGCATCTGCCCCGGGAGGGGGCCAGGCAGGAAAATGCCATTTGCATGCGGGATACCCATCTGCCCAGCAAATTCAGGAACCCGAGGTCTAGAGCTGCGCGTGCCACAGGCTTGCCCTGTGACTGTGGGCGAGTCGCTCCCTTTTCTGGGCCTCTCTTTCTTGAAATGTCACAATGGAATTTTATAAAATGCCCCAAAGCAACGTGTACGTCATCCACCCACCACTGAGCCTTCCTCTTCCCCTGACCCCCACCCGGCCCCCTCACTTGGGTCCAGGAGACAGTGGCTGAGTACACACCCTGTGTCAAGCTGAACCCTGCTACAGAACCTGGGAGGGGGGGTTCATCTTCGTTCCATTTCACAGGTGAAGACGCTGAGGCTTAGAAGGCTCCTGTAACAGCTAATAGAGGCCCAGGGCCAGAGCACGTTCTCTCAGGACGCCCTCCCCAGAAGGAACACTAGGCTCCAGGGCCACACCTCCTCTCTCCCCCTTTTTAGCCAGTGGCTTCCATGCATCTCTCAAGGCCCATCTCACACTCTGCAGGTCAGCTCTTCCATGAGTCCCCTGACTGCTTCTACTCCGAGGGTCCCTGCTCTTGAACCTAAACCACTATTATGGCTCTCACCTACTGTCAGTTTTCTGTCTTCCTCCCTGGATCGCAAGCTCCTTGAGGAAGAGGGACTGTGTCTTACTCATTTTGCTACACAGGGCCTCGCCCAGTGCTAAGTATACAGCAGGTACTCAATATCTGAGTATAGGAGGGGTGACTGACTGAACTAAGTGACTAGATGGGGTCTGCCCAACCTATTGAAATTCAAATTTTAATTAATTATAATTAAATAAAATTTAAAATCTGGTTCCTCAGCTGCACTAGCCATATTTCAGGGGCACAGTGGCTAATGGCAAATAGCTACTGTACTGGACAGGGCAGAAAATGGAACCTTTCCATCACTGCCAAAAGTTCTGTTGGACAGCGCTGCCCTGGAGGCCAGGCTCCAGCTGGCCCCTAGGCCCTGAGACCTCTGGTGGTGTCCCCCATCTGCAGCTTGGAGCTCAGCCTGGGGATCCCCGGCCACCTTTGGGCCTGTCTTTGAAGACCAGCCCCTCGGTCTGCTATTCCCAGAGGAGTCCACCGAGGAAAAGGTGACACTGGCATGCCGTGCCCGGGCCAGCCCTCCGGCCACCTACAGGTGAGACCCTCGCAATGGTGCTGGGAGGCCCTGGGCAGTGGGCAATTGTTCGTCACATCAGCCCCTCTCCGCCCCCTCTGCAGGTGGAAGATGAATGGCACCGAGATGAAGCTGGAGCCAGGCTCCCGCCACCAGCTGGTCGGGGGCAACCTGGTCATCATGAACCCCACCAAAGCCCAGGACGCCGGCGTCTACCAGTGCCTGGCCTCCAACCCAGTGGGCACCGTCGTCAGCAGGGAGGCTGTCCTCCGCTTTGGCTGTGAGCCCCACGGGGTGCCGGGACGCTTTGGGGTAGAGAAGACAGGGCTGGAAAAAGTGTCCAGAAGGGCGGGTGACTACTTCCCCATGGAGCCTGAGCTGGGGAGGGAGGGTCCCCCAGGCTTGGAGGACAGCGCCTGAGCACACGGTCTCCACCTCCAGTCCTGCAGGAATTCTCCAAGGAGGAGCGAGACCCAGTGAAAACCCATGAAGGTTGGGGTGTGATGTTGCCCTGTAACCCACCCGCCCACTACCCAGGTGAGTCAGGCCCCTGGGCCATGTTAGACAGAGGGCACAGGAGGGGCTTCTGGCCGCTCAGCAGAAGAGGGGTGGAATAAGAGGTGGTGAGTGACCCTTGGAAGCACTGATCCCGGGGTGCCCAACTCTAAATGATTCTGTGCCCCACCCCCCATCAGACTGGGAGGCCCCCAAGGGCAGGGGCTGTTTCCCCAGCAGACAGCACTCCCTGAGGGCAGAGATAAAGTCACATCTTCCCTCTAGGTCTCCCCTCAGCCCCAGTTCAGAGCACAGGGGCTCTCAGGACAGGGTCTACGGCTCCCCAGCAGCGCATTGAGGTCCTACCCAGAGTTGCTCCATTAGCCCAGTACCCCCGGTTTCCTCAAACTCCCCATTCCTAGGCTTGTCCTACCGCTGGCTCCTCAACGAGTTCCCCAACTTCATCCCTACGGATGGGCGTCACTTCGTGTCCCAGACCACAGGGAACCTGTACATTGCCCGGACCAATGCCTCAGACTTGGGCAACTACTCCTGCCTGGCCACAAGCCACATGGATTTCTCCACCAAGAGCGTCTTCAGCAAGTTTGCTCAGCTCAACCTGGCTGCGGAAGGTCAGGGTCAGCGGGCAAGGCGAGGAGGAGGGAGCTGAAGGGGTCAGGGGGCGTTGGGAAAGGGGGTCTTCCCTTTGAAGTTGTGAAGAGCAGCTCAGAGGGCACAGGGTCTGGGGCTGGACCCCAGGGTCTTCCTGCTACATGGCCTCAGACCCTTGCTGCATGCCCCCAAGGGGAAAGGGAGTCAAGAAAGTGCGGGCTCTGAGTTGTGCTGAGATCCTAAGCACAGGAGCGCCTGATCTGGATCTGATGTGTGAACCCTCTCTCCCCAGACACCAGGCTCTTTGCCCCCAGCATCAAGGCCCGGTTCCCAGCAGAGACCTATGCGCTGGTGGGGCAGCAGGCCACCCTGGAGTGCTTCGCCTTCGGGAAGTGAGTGGCGGGGGAGGGAGGGGACAGGCCAGGGCACAGCCTCTCAGAGCCCCTCAGGGAGAGGGCAGGCAGGGCCGGCTCTCAGTCGTCTCGGTGCCTTCGCAGGGTCTAGCAGAGTGCCGGACCCACGGTGGGTAGCAACCGCCACTCACTGAGCACTAACTCTCTGGGTGAGGCGTCTTCCCAGCAACGTGCATGATAGGCTCAGGCAGCTTATACAACACCCCAGGCTGGGGGCAGGTAGCGTGGCGCGTGGACCCCAACCCAGCCTGCCTCATTCAACTACTAGCTCTGTCACTTGCTGGCTGGGAGACCTTGGGTAAACCACTTAACCTCTCTGTGCCTCAGTTTCCCTATTTGTACATGGTGATAATAATAGTACCTACCTCACGGGGTTGTTATGAGGATTGAATGAACTAATATATGTACAGTGCTTAGAATAGCATCTGGTATTTAGTAAGTATTCTGTGGATGCTAACAGTTATCTCTTAAAATAGAAAATGTATAATAGAACTCTTACTCTCTCAGAAAAAGGACTCACTGGAACAGGGCTAAGCAAATAGCAGGTACTCAATAAATGTCTGTAGAATGAATGAAAGAATGTGATTTGTGCATTGGTCCCCTCCTCCCTCACATATCTCCTGTGGTTACCCAAGATGCCCCCTGCTTTGTGGAAAGTTATTGGGCTTCCAGAAAATCCATATTTAAAACACATGAAGGGTAATGCGTTACCCTGTAAGACTCACTGATACCTCAGTCCATTTTAGTACACAGATTACTAACAACTTAATCCCCTTTGAAAAGTAGAGGCAAGGCCCTGTTGGGGAGAGGAGGAAGGGGACCCATAAAGAACCAGGTTGCAGGCCGCTGCGGAGGAGGGCAGGCCCAGAAGAGGCCAGGGCAGGGTGGGGTCAGGCAGGGAGGGCAAGTCAGCTTCAGGGAACAGACCACCTGTGCTCTGAGCCTCCCTGGGAGAGGCTCCTCCTCTCCTGGCCGCTCTCCCTCTGTCTCTTCCCGGCCCTCCTCCCCGTCGTCCCCACCTGCCCAGCATCTCAGGGGGACCTGGGTTGGGGGAGGAGTTGCAGGCACAAGGGAGTCTGCCTAGCTCAGCCCACCCCCTCTGGCTTTGTCTCCCCTGCCAGCCCCGTCCCCAGGATCAAGTGGCGCAAAGTGGATGGCTCCTTGTCACCACAGTGGGCCACAGCCGAGCCCACCCTGCAGATCCCCAGCGTAGGCTTCGAGGACGAAGGCACCTACGAGTGTGAGGCGGAGAACTCCAAGGGCCGCGACACCGTCCAGGGCCGCATCATCGTGCAGGGTACAGAGCCGGACACCCTCGCCGCCTGCCTTCCCCTGTCCTTGAGGAAGCCGACCCAAAAGTCAGGGAGGAGATTAGGCAGCCCCTTGCTGAAACTTTCCTGCCCACGGGGTGCACTGGGCATGGGACCAGACGAGGCTGGTGCTGTGATCAGCTCAGAGCTTCAGTCAAGGTTGCAGAAAGCACATGGAAAGCATTAGAATGACTTAAGTCGCTAAAAGAGTTACTGGCAGTGCCAGTTGTCTTGAACCTGCTTCTCCCCATCCCGGAATGCGGCTGGCTCCCTCTGCTGTCTGGCGCAGGAGCTGCAGCCCTGCAAATCCAGTCCAGTTAATTCGCGGAGCTCCTCCCAGCTCCTCCCCAGCCCCTCCCCAGCCTTGCTCTCCCTTGCTCCCCGCAGCTCAGCCCGAGTGGCTCAAGGTGATCTCAGACATGGAGGCTGACATCGGTTCCAACCTGCACTGGGAATGCGCAGCCGCCGGCAAGCCCCGGCCCACAGTGCGCTGGCTTCGGGATGGGGATCCTCTGTCCTCCCAGGTAGGAGACCTGGGGCTTCCTTCCACACACCCAGCACACCTTCCTCTGCTCACCTGGTTCCCTCACCCTCCAGATCTCCTCGCCTTCCACACACTGGCAACCCTTCTGGGCCAGTTAGGGTGCCACAGGGTAGTTCTAGGTGCTTCTCTCCATCCCAGAGTCACATGGCCTCAGGCTGGTCAACTGGATAGAGTGTGGAGGGTCCAGGGACCTGAGTTCAGGCCCAACTCAGCCACAAAAGCACTATGTGGTCCTGAGTGTGTCACTTGCCCCTCTGGCTTCCGTGTGCAGACGTGCGGGGAGGCCAGGGGAATCTGTGCGTCCTGGGATTCCAGGTGGCCCTGGATAGGACTGGGCATGCAGGCGCCCCCTCCAGGCAGCCCAGTCTCCACTGCATCCACCCCATAAGCCCCCACCCAGTGGTCCTGATCTTCTGCACAGGCCCGGGTAGAAGTGCTGGCCGGAGACTTGCGATTCTCCAAGCTGAGCCTGGAGGACTCAGGCATGTACCAGTGTGTGGCGGAGAACAAGCACGGCACCATCTACGCCAGTGCCGAGCTGGCCGTGCAAGGTAAGGGGCCCAGGGAGAGAGGACGTCCCCGGGGACACCCAGGTGGGGGGTCGTTAGGGGTTGTGAGTTGCAGCATTTCTAAATGCACACACTCACCTGGCAGTTTTCCTTAGTTTTCCAACAGCTTCTGAGTAGAACTCAGGGATTTAAGACAGGAGATGAGACACTAGATGGAACTCCCAGAGGACAGGGTCTCTGGCTTGACCCGCGTCTGATTGACCCGCGTCTGATGTGGAAAAGGAAATGTCTGCCGCCATGAAAAAAAAGTGGCAAAAGTCACTGAAAAGCAAATTAGCTAGATTTGGGTTTAATGCAGCCCCTTTGCCTGTGTGACCTTCGGCAAGTTATTAATCTCTTTGTGTTTCAGTTTCTTGAATAATAAAATGTGGGCAATAATAGCCCAGCCCTCATACAGCTGCTGTGGGGATGAAAGGAGATGATAGAGCTAAAGCATAAAGAACCTGCCCATCACATAATAGGTGCCCAGTAAATGTCAGCTAGTCCAGTATCCTTAGATGTGTGACTTAAGCTTGTAGTCTGTTTCCTCATCTGTAAAATGGACAGAACGGTACCTACCTCATCTAGTTGTAGTGAGGCTTAACTAAGACTCATTCATTCATTCAACCAATATTTCTTCAACACCTCCTAAGAAGTGAACGCGAAAAATAAGGTCTCTGCCTTCAAGTATCTTACAATCCAGTGGAGAGAGGGGGGCAAATAAACACAAAATCAAACAATTAAATAATTTCAGACAGCCATAAAAAATACAGTAAAGAAAATCCCGCAGAGTGCTGTGGGTAAGGTGGGCCAGTTAGAGGGGATGGTCAGGGAAGACCTCTCTGAAGAAGTTGCATTTGGGATGTGAACCAACCATGTGAAGATCTGGGGGCTTTCCAAGCAAAATGTATAGTAAGTGCAAAGGTCCTGAGGCAGGAAAAATCATGTCATCTTCACGGAACCAAAAAAAGAAGAGGAAAAAAATGGCCTAGGTGATAGAGCACAATAAGTGAGGGAAGGAATGGAGCAAGATGTGATCAGAGAGGTAGGGACTCCTTTGTGAGCCCTTGGGAGGCGTTGGACTTCATTCTGAGTGTCTGTTTTGTGTTTTTAAAATGATATTCCTGGCAGCTGGGTGGAGAAGAGATTGTAGAGAGAAAATGCAAAATCAGGAAGGCCAACCAGCAGAGATCTGGTGGCAGTGGGGGTGATGAGAAGGGGCTGGATCCTGGCTATTTTGGAAGTGGTGCTGCTAGGGGTCACTCGTGGATTGGCCATAGAGGGAACATAAAATGTTTAACATGTAGCCAGGTGACATCTGACGCCAGGGCAACGAGTGCTGGTTTGATTCCCTGCGTGACTGTGGGGCGCTCCCCCTTCCTTCCAGCACTTGCCCCCGACTTTAGGCTGAATCCTGTAAGGCGTCTGATCCCCGCAGCCCGAGGGGGAGAGATCGTTATCCCCTGTCAGCCCAGGGCAGCTCCGAAGGCCGTGGTGCTCTGGAGCAAAGGCACTGAGATTTTGGTCAACAGCAGCAGGTACAAGCCCCACCCCACCTGAGCAATTCCTGCTCACCCTCTCTCTCCCTGGAGGTGAGTCCCCTTCCTGTGACTACAGTGTGTCACTGGGTTGGCCAGATCTGCTCTGTCCTTGCTGCAGAGTGACCGTAACTCCGGATGGCACCTTGATCATAAGAAACATCAGTCGGTCAGATGAAGGCAAATATACCTGCTTTGCTGAGAATTTCATGGGCAAAGCCAACAGCACGGGCATCCTGTCTGTGCGAGGTAAGGACCATGGTTTGGCTGAGGTTGGTGACTCAGCCACCACGGGGTGCCGTCCCTCCTCGCCATTGGGCTCTTGTGTTCCCATGTTCCTCCTAGGTTGTTTGTTTGTTTTGCGGTACGCAGGCCTCTCACTGTTGTGGCCTCTCCCGTTGCGGAGCACAGGCTCCGGACGCGCAGGCTCAGCGGCCATGGCTCACGGGCCCAGCCGCTCCGCGGCATGTGGGATCTTTCCGGACCGGGTCACGAACACGTGTCCCCTGCATCGGCAGGCGGACTGTCAACCACTGTGCCACCAGGGAAGCCCCTAGTTTGGTTTTGAGGCTACCCCAGGATTCGGTTTCTCTTGGGACTGCCCCCAAACACCGCCATCCAGGATATGCTCCTGCCCCCCTCCCACGCACTCGCGGGGCTGCTGGGAGGTCAGGACGCTGTTGGCCACGCTGCCGTTGGCCACGCTGCCTGTTCTCTTTCCTGGGGCTCAAGACAGAGCCTCTCCCCCTGCCCTGCCGCCCCTGCCTGGGCCTACTTCCTCCCCTTCCACTCAGGGGCCCTTTGTCTTGGCAGATGCAACCAAGATCACTCTAGCCCCCTCGAGTGCCGACATCAACTTGGGAGATAACCTGACCCTGCAGTGCCACGCCTCCCACGACCCCACCATGGACCTCACCTTCATCTGGACCCTGGATGACTTCCCCATCGATTTCGACAAGCCTGGGAGTCACTACCGAAGGGCCAGTGTGGTAAGGCCTGAGGCCAGAGAACCCAGGGCTCCTCCCTCCTTATGGGCAGACAGGGGACCCACGAGAGCCATCAACACTCCCAAAGCTTTTCCCCCTTCCCCCAGGAATGCCATGATGGCAAGCTCATCCCTGGGTTCATAAGCACCCTCCCTTAGACGGGCAGTTCCCCGGATTCCACCCGATGTCTATGCATTTAGAAGAGGGTTAGGGTCAAACCTGGAATTCCAGACACCGAGCAAGACTCACTCCCCTACTCTTGTTATCCTGCCCCCCAGCGCAGATGATATCATTAACTTGAACCATCACTGACTGTCTTCTGTAAAAAAAAAAATGTCGTTTAATCCCCAGTGATACCAAGTAGAGACTAGCTGATCCCTTCCATGGGACAGAGAGGAAGAGCGAGGTGCAAGGGGTCTGGGGAAGTAACAGAGCAGGGGACTCTGAGCCCCGCCTCCTGTCCCCTGACTCATGCACTAGCCAGGGCTGCTTCCTCTGACCCGCCCCGCTTCCTGTCCCCCGTGTGCAGAAGGAGACGGTTGGGGATCTGACCATCCTGAACGCCCAGCTGCGCCACGGTGGGAAGTACACATGCATGGCCCAGACGGTGGTGGACAGTGCATCTAAGGAGGCCACAGTCCTGGTCCGAGGTGATGGGTTTCCCACCCCACCCCCACCGTGACACCCTCAGAGGCCAGCTGGGCTATTCTGACCTTCGCTCCCTAACTAACTCCCACCTCTCCCTGAAAGCCGTGGGAAGGGCTCCTAACAAGTCTGTTGAGTTGAACTCATCCCGTGGTTTTTCGCAGGTCCTAAATGAATAAAATATTCTTCCTCCAAAGCTAGAATTGTAAAAAAACCCACTCCTAACACATCCCAAGACTGGAGAACTTGCTGAGGCCAGAAGTTTCAAAGCCTCATGCTGGGAAATCTATATACATCTCTGTGAGAGAGCCTCTGTGACCCCTCCAGCCTTGGACACATCCTTCGTCCTCAAAACACCCCATCTGCCACTCACTACTGCCCCCATTCCTTGCCCTCCCAACCCGGTGTATGTTTCCTGCGCCCTCTGCTGCTCCCTCTTGGTACTGCACCAGCCCAAGCGAGCCTGAAGGAGGTTGG
The DNA here is from genome assembly GCF_003031525.2 of Neophocaena asiaeorientalis asiaeorientalis. Taxonomy (NCBI): domain Eukaryota; kingdom Metazoa; phylum Chordata; class Mammalia; order Artiodactyla; family Phocoenidae; genus Neophocaena; species Neophocaena asiaeorientalis. The sequence goes on along the minus strand of NW_020173731.1, from coordinate 11,580,985 downwards.
CTCAAATTTGTTGCTCTGACCTCTTGGTGCAGGTCCGCCAGGTCCCCCAGGAGGCGTGGTTGTGAGAGACATCGGTGACACCACTGTCCAGCTCAGCTGGAGCCGTGGCTTTGACAACCACAGCCCCATTGCCAAGTACACCCTGCAAGCTCGTACTCTACCTGCAGGGAAGTGGAAGCAGGTTCGGACCAGTAAGTGTGAGGCCCCACCCAGGTCAGTACTGATTAGGCCTGGCTGTAGGGGGGGCGAGGGGGGAGTGCTGGGGGTCAGAGGCCAAGGCTGAGCCTGGAGCTTCGAAGAGGGACAAGTGTAGACCCCCTGCCTGCAGGGAGCTCCCAGGCCATTAGGGAAGATGGTCACACAGGCGGCAGAAGAATGGGGAGAGAGTTGGAGAGGGACGCACTCAGTCTGCACCCTTGAAGCATTGGCAGGACTATTAATGGGGCAATGAAAACATTCGTGGGGGTGTGGGATGCACACAACATCTTACAAAGGCTCCAAGGCAGGGAGGTCCACGAGTTTCCCAATCATTCCTGAAAAAGGTATTGAACTCTTAATATAGCGGGTACCACCGTGAGAGCTGGGTATAAAAAAGTGATTCATACCCAGTCCCTGCCCTTTCCATCTCGATCAGTAAATGAAGTGCAGAACACTGACTCCCTGGTGCCTTGCAGATCCCGCCAACATCGAGGGCAACGCCGAGACCGCCCAGGTGCTGGGCCTCACGCCCTGGATGGATTATGAGTTCCGGGTCTTAGCCAGCAACATCCTGGGCACTGGGGAGCCCAGTGGGCCCTCCAGCAACATCCGGACCAAGGAAGCAGGTCAGAGCCCTGGATGAGAAGTAATGTCAGGGCACAGACCCTAGCCCTCCTTAAAGGGAGCCCCAAGCAAGCAGCAATTACATGGAGTTCCAACCCTGCTCACCAGGCTTCGGACTCTAACAAAACAGATGAGAAGGGAACACAAGTCAGAGCAAGGCCGCAACACTGCACAACGTACTGTGCCTTGGGCCACAGCCTGTCAGGGCTGGAAGCCATCCAGTCCAAACCACTCATTTAAAAAATAGGCCAACCTTACAACTGCATGTGAATCTACAATTGTCTCAAAGTAAAGAGTTTAATTTTTTTAAAAATGGAAAAACCATTCCATGTGAAGGAAAGGTCACACTGGCAGAGCCTGGACTTGAACCCAGGACCATGGGGTGATGGGCAGATATCCTCCCTAGAAGTGCACGAGCTGCAGGAATCAGTTAATGAAGAAGGTGTGTGTGCGTGTGTGTGTGTGTGTGTGTTGTGCAGGGCACTAAGTAAGCAGCTGGTGCTCTAAGTCCTTCTTTAGATGGTTTCTTTGGGAGCAGGAAGAATGGACAATCTGCCCACAACCCTCCCTGAAAGGCAGGTAGGTGTCATAACCTGAGTGGGGAAGGAAGGGAAGAGGTGAAGGTGAAGGCCCAGAATGAGAACCCTGGGATCCTGAGACCAGCAGCATGGAATCAGGACCTGCCTCCCCTCCATACCCACCCAGGCCTGCCCCACTGGATGTGTAATGAGAGCCTGCCTTTTTGTGTCCATAAACATGGTTTCCTGTGTGCCCCATGCTGACTCTCCAGGCTCTTTCTGGAATCATTCAATATTTTTAACTGGTACCTCTCCTGAGTAAAGAGTTCCAGAAGGAGCACTTTCTTTGATTGAACTTCTTGGACAGTCAAAGGGTGAGGAGTGGTTTCCTTCACTGCAGTATCCAGGAGTTGAGCACAAAGACAGCTATGATGCAGAAGAAAGATGATAAGATTTCAAATCAGAAGAGCTGAGTTCAAATTCAAACTGTGACATCTATTAGCTGTGTGACTTTAGGCAAGTCACTTAACTGCTCTGGGCCTCAATCTTTCCACTCTGAAAAGGGTAATATTAATGCCTACCTCACAGGATCAAATGGGTAATGTGTTTAAGTGCCCTTTGCAAATGAGAAGGCCCTAAAGTATCATCAGAACGAAGTGATAAGTCTCCAGTTGCTGGATCATCTACAGAAATATTTTAACCCTCAGCCAAGTTACCCCCTGCCAAGCTTCACGATCTAATTAAATACATTCTTGTTTTAATATCAGCCTTTTGAATACTAGAGACAATTAGGAAATTAAGTCTGCCATGAAAATAAAAAAATAATAAAACAACCTGTAACCCAAAAGAAATGTTTTTTGGATTAACTGCAGTTCTGAATTATTTATTCCCCTTAATTTAAAGCAAATTAGAGTTGGTCTCTGCTACTTAGTTTAAACCAACAAGAGGGATCAAGATAATGATCATTTATGGAGTGTATACTATATGTATATGCTAGCCACTGTCTTGTTTAATTTTATTCTTCTTACAGCCTTTGAGAGAAACATTATTATCCTTATCTTACAGAGAGGGGAATCAGAGGCTCAGAGAGGTTAAGTAACTCGTCCAGAGAAACTCAGCTAGTAAGTGGCAGAGGTGGAATCTGATCTCAGGTCTGCTTGACTCCAAAGCCCACGTCCAGAGGGACTCTTGAAAGACAAAACCAGGTCCCATTGGAATAGTTTCAGAAGGATAGGTGTTAACTCTTCTCTAAATGTTTGGTAGAACTCACCTGTGAAGCCATCTGGTCCTGGACTTTTGTTTGTTGGGAGTTTTTAAATTACTGATTCAATTTCAGTACTGGTAATTGATCTGTTCATAGTTTCTATTTCTCCCTGGTTCTGGTTCAGTCTTGGGAGATTGTACTTTTCTAAGAATTTGTCCATTTCTTCTAGGTTGTCCATTTTATTGGCGTGTAGCCAGGGCCCACTGGAAGGGTGTCCTTGTCCTAGGATGCTTTTTGGTCTCAGAGCTTTTGTTCCCTCACTGCCCATTAACTGTCTGTGTCCCTTGGCCCTGACAGCCCCCTCGGTGGCACCCTCAGGTCTCAGAGGAGGTGGTGGAGCCCCTGGAGAGCTCATTGTCAACTGGACGGTAAGCTGCAAGGACAGAGGCAGGACTATGCCTCCAGTTCTCTGGGGGGACAAGTTCTACCCCACCCTCACCCCTACCCGCACCTGGTGGGACTCATCTCAGGAGTTGAGCAGCATGCAGAGAGGACCCAGACAGAGCCACTGCACAGTCCTGACTCCAGAGCAGACAAGGTCCCTCCCCTCCCCTGGTACCCACTGCAGGATGGAACCACCGCAGTCCTGGGGCCACCCCTCTTGGTGAAGGCTGGGTGGGGCTAGAGGACGGGCAGGGAAACGCAGCCGCGGTCCCTCGCCCATGCCACGCTCTTGCCCCTCAGCCCATGTCCCGGGAGTACCAGAACGGAGACGGCTTCGGCTACCTGCTGTCCTTCCGCAGGCAGGGCAGCACTAGCTGGCAGACCGCGCGGGTGCCCGGCGCCGATGCCCAGTACTTCGTCTACAGCAACGAGAGCGTCCGGCCTTACACCCCCTTTGAGGTCAAGATCCGCAGCTACAACCACCGCGGGGATGGGCCTGAGAGCCTCACCGCGATTGTGTACTCGGCTGAGGAAGGTGGGCCACCCCGGGGCCCACGCGGCATCCCCACCCCAGCAGCTTGTCCACGGGGTGTAGGGTGGAGGAGCGCTCCTCACACCCCTGCTAGGTTCCGCAGGTGGGGTGGAGAGGACACCTGGCTTCTAAGCCACCGGCTTCCTTCCTAGTCACCGCTACCTCATCTCCCCTCAGGCCTAGAGGAGGGAGGCTCTCTGGAAAGAGAAGTGGGCCCTGGGGGATGCTCTGCACCCTGAACCCTGGGCTCTATAAAATCCTAAGAGAGGGCAGTCCCAGTTGGCGGCTGCTCTGTAGGGTACAGGGAGTGCCTGGGAATCCAAACCCATTCTGTGTCGGTCCCCAGAGCCCAGGGTGGCCCCTACCAAGGTCTGGGCCAAAGGGGTCTCATCCTCAGAGATGAACGTGACCTGGGAACCGGTGCGGCAGGACATGAATGGTATCCTCCTGGGGTACGAGGTGAGCACTGACCTGGGCTGGGAGAGGAAGGGGTCGGGGGGTCAAGGCGCGGGGGCACCCCATGGCTTGCTAGTCCTCCTCCTGGAATCACTCATTCACTAACCAGGCACACAGCACGCAGTCTAGGCATCACCATGGACGCAACCTCAGCTGAGCCCCTCTAGCTGATGCCTGTGGACAGCCTTGAAGTTACTGCTTGGCTTGAGCCGGCACTGGACGCTGCGGGAGCCCAGGGGAGGAGGAGCAGGTTCTGGAAGGGGCATAGCCTGCCCGTTTCACGCCAGAGCCCAGTTAGCCTGGCATCCTCAGGGCTGCAGAGAACAGCATGGCCTCCTCTATGTACCAGCCGCTCATCCTGTCCCTGAGGAACTCTGGGCCCAGCAGTTTCTGACCCAAGACTTGGGCCCACTGGTGACTCCACACGGGGGTACATGCGGGGGTGGATGGAGAGCGAGAGAAAGCGAGAGGAAGGGAAAGAAGGGCAAGCAGGAACTGTCATTGTCTAAGGGAGAATCACCATACTAGTGATGTTGTCAGTTCCGTTCAGGAGAGTCAGCTCTGGGCTTCAGCACAATGGGTTAGGCGAGCCCCGCTGAGGAGATAGCTGCAAACTCTGCCATTGATTTGGAAGAATATCTAGAAGGCCTTGGTGTTACGAGGTCTATGACAATGGGTTTGCATTTACTCAGCAGCCCTCATAAGCTTGCTGGAGTGAGGGCTGGGGGACTACTCTGCAAGTACAATATGCGTTTCATAGCCTTTAACAGAGTCCCCACGGGATTCCTTGAATTAATTAAATGGGGTTGGTTTCAGCAGGCCATCGCTAGGTTGAGTCAGTGCCCACACCCCCGCTCCCTCGTTCAGCCCACGTATTAAGCTCTCTCGTTGGACTGGGCACTCTGCTGGGCACCAAGAAGGGAGCAGCCACTTACACCAACTTGTCCCTGCTCCCTTGGAGCTCATGATCTAGTGTCTAGGTCCTGAGACCTGAGACTGAGTTACAAGCACCAGCAAGGAGCAGGATGCAGGTGTCCAGAGCCAGGGTCAGGGTGGCCCCGAGGTCCTGGGTTTGACTGCTGACCCTAGGGTACCCCTGCCCCCTTCAGATCCGCTACTGGAAAGCCGGGGACAAAGAAGCAGCTGCTGACCGAGTGAGGACAGCAGGGCTAGACACCAGTGCCCTGGTCACCGGCCTACACCACAACACCAAGTACCACGTGACTGTGCGGGCCTACAACCGCGCCGGCACTGGGCCTGCCAGCCCTTCCGCCAATGCCACGACCGTGAAGCCCCGTGAGTCCGTCAGCCTGGGTGGGGGTTGAGCGGTGTATTTTGGAGGCGGTGCCTCTAGGATCACTCTTTCCCCGAAAGACAAATGCTCCAGCCCACAAGCCCTGGGCAGGACAGAAACGAGGCAGCACGTCTAATAATAACGAGGGAACGGAATTCATGGCCTCTGAAGTGCCTCCCTTTTCTCCAACCTTTGTTGGAGTGTGTTTCTCAGGCAGCGGTGACAGAATGTTCTGGGTACAACTGCTTTGGGAAGACATCTAGAAAAAGGCTGGCTAAAAGCAAGGGGGTGAGTGGTGGGGAAACATTGGGAAGTCTCCCCAACTCTCTCCCTCCTCTGGCAGCTCCACGGCGACCCCCTGGCAACATCTCCTGGACTTTCTCGAGCTCCAGTCTTAGTATTAAGTGGGACCCCGTGGTCCCGCTCCGGAATGAGTCTGCAGTCACAGGCTATAAGGTAAGGAAGGGATCAACCGGGCATTGAACGCTGAGGAAGAGCTCACTTGTACTTCTGGCAAACACAAGGGAGCTGCAGTTTCTAGCCAGAAGGATCTGAGTTAGATGTAAGCAGAGAGTTTGGGATTGTGAGAGGCGTGAAATCCGTGAGCAGTTCTTCAGGGAGCAGGTAGTGGCGACTAGAAGAAAATGGTATGACTGCGGAAAGACAGGGTTCAAGGGGGCAGCGATGGACTGGGTGAAGTCTGGGTCCTTCTGGTCTAAGGAGTCTGCAGAACCAGTTCAGCTGCTTGCAAGCTTTTCTCGTCCCAGTGGGGAGCTTGTTCAAGAGCCTGGACCTGGTCAACAGGAAACAGGAGGGGTGAGGAGGCAGGACCTCGAGGGCCCAGAACCATATGGGCTCCTCCCATTCCTGGGGCTAGGGAAGAGGAGAATCAGTCCTGGTGTAAGGAAACTCTTGCCTGGCTAAACCCCCTTCCCACAGATGCTGTACCAGAACGACTTACACCCGACTCCCACACTCCACCTCACCAGCAAGAATTGGATAGAAATTGCGGTTCCTGAAGACACTGGCCATGCCCTGGTGCAGATTCGGACCACAGGGCCAGGGGGGGACGGGGTCCCGGCAGAAGTCCACATCGTGAGGAATGGAGGTGCTGTCTCTCCCCTTATCCCCCAGGAGTATCAGGGTCCATCCAGATGCCTGATGCAGGAATCATTCCCACCCAAGCCAGACCCCAACCCAGCCAGTCCCCAAGGGGGAAAAAAGCAGGCAGGCAGGAACCAAGTGCAAAGTAGCCCTGGAACTGCCCTTGCTGCCCCCTCCTTCCCACTCCCAAACATCCCTGAGGGCCGAGAGGTAAGTGCACTCCTTTCACGGGAACAAGAGCAAAGGTCCTACAAAACACTGCAGAAGGAGGGCTTGAGAACACCTCCCCGTCCTGAAGCCAGCCCTCCGTGAATCTCCTTAGGAAAGGTCTGGATTCTGTCCTGAGGGTGGGACAGGGATGTGCAGGTCCCAGGCCCAGCTCACTCAGCCCATTTCCGCCTGCTGGTTTCAGGCACAAGCATGATGGTGGAGAACTCAGCAGTCTGTCCAGTCCCACATCCTGGCACCGTCCTTTGTCACTCCGTGGCGACACTGATCCTCATAGGCTACCTGGAGCTCTGATCTCGGCACCCCTCCCTCTCTGCCACAGCTGGACACCCACCTCCGATGGACAGAGCCAGCTGGCCCCAGCCCCCTCCCAATGCCAAGGTGGCCCAACACTGTGCCTGAGAATGACTGGTTTTAAATACCTACTTTAAGCAGTGCCCTTTTCGTAGGAGGTAGGATATTTCATATTCTGCCACAGGAGAGAACCCATGCAAGGAATTTTTTTCTTTAAAGCAAGAGGCACCAGACAGTAACTTCCATGATGATACTGAACCCTATGCCTGGGCCCTCTAGGGTACCTGGAAGGAAGGCAGGCCTACAGGAAGAAGGGGGTTTAAACAGGCATCTGTGCATCAGCGGAGATAGCACTCTGGGACCGCATATGGACTCTGCTCCAGAGAGCGGAGTCCTAAGCCCGGGAACACTGGACAGGAACGGGACAAAGCTTAAACAGCAGCATCTCTCAGTCTAAGGAGAGGGCCAAACCTGGGGACCGGGGACTCTCCTACTTTCTCCTCTTAAAGGACAGCACGGCTGGACCCTGACATTGTCCTGGATAATTCCCTGGAGGCCCCTGCCACCTACCTTGATGGCTGAGAACCAGTGCTCTGGTGTCTGAGGCCGGGAGCCTGAGCCCCTGCAGCTCTGGGGGGCAACGCTCCCGACTGCTGGGTGGGAGCTAAGAGGGGTTGAGAAGCTGAGACTCCTGGTGGAAAGGGGCACCAGACTTGGCCCGAGGCACAGTCACAATCAAGGTGACGTTGCCCTCTTAGCCAATACTGCCAACCCAACCCTGTCACCCCAGAGCGACAGAAGCCACTACAGGTGGCTGGGTGACTAAAGGGCTTGTCTTGGGCAGGTCCCCCACCGCACCAAGCCCCAGCCTGCACGGTCCCTTGCGGGTTTGAGTAGGAGGCAAGAGTGCCTCCACCGTCCTCCTCCAGCAGAATGCAGCTGTAATTCTGTGTGTCTGGAGTCAGGAGTCTTCTGAGAAGGGCAAAGGATAAATGCGGCCCTACCTGCTCGCAGGAACGCCCTGGGCCACATGGAGACCCGTCCCGCAGGCTGCCTCGGATGCTCTTTTGCATTCCCCCAGAAGATGAAGGGGTAAATAAATGGGACATCTTAGCTTGCGCTCTGGGTGTATTACCAGTCACAGCACGTCAGAGCTGGAAGAGGCTTTAGATCTCACTGGGCCCAAGCCACCACTCTACAGATGAGGTAACAGAGTTGGAAGGGGCAGGGCCTTCCTCAGGTCACACAGCCTGTCAATGATGGGGCTGGGATAGCACTCTTCTCCAACCTTCCTGTCCCAGGCTCTTTGTCTACCCAGAGGAAGGGGGCAGTGCTGAATGGCTATGACCTGGTTAAGAAGGTGGTTAAGAAGGGCACTGGGCTATGAAAATTCTGCTTCAAGAGGTGCAGGTGGGTGACGGTGGGGTGCTCGGCATGGCTGGGTCCCAACCCAAGGCGCATGCAGACCACAGGAGACCCCAGTCTTTCTTTGCCTTCTGAGCCTAGCTTCTGCTGGGACCTCAATATGCAGTGCTGGCTTGAAGCCCCCTGCTCCCCTTGCCCTTGCTCCAAGAAAAGAGGCCAAAGCAAGGGCAGGGATTCCCCAAATCCAGGCAGCAGTGGCAGCACAACCAAGAAACTCCAAAGCCTGTGTTGCGACAGGTGGCCCTTCACATATAGGAGCAGCGGGACATCTTGTAGGGCACAGGCCCCCTGAGCCTGGTTTCTGTAGTTTACAGTTAGAGCTCTATTTTGTTATGGTTTTTAAAATTTTCAAGTCCTGCTCTATTTTCCTGGGCAGGTTTATGTTGGTGTTTACCCACTACAATTTTTTTAAAATGTAAGCTCACATGCCTTCTCCCTGCCACCACTGAACCTACCAGCCTGCCCCTGGCCCAGGACTGCCTCCTTGGAGCCCTCCATTCGAAACCTCCTCACCTGCTCCCATCCTTCACCCCCATGCGAAGTGCTGGGGGCTCAGCTGAGTGACCATTCTTCCACTGCAGGGACCCAAACTTGGCCTAGCATCCATCCTGGTCCCCCATGGCTGTGATTTAGCCTGTACCCAGCTCTATCAGAAAGGGGATGCTGAAAGTAGAAAACCTTCTTCCAGGGTTCAGCCGATTCTTTCCTCACTGCCTCGGCTGTGGCAGGAGCAGCAAAGGGACAGGTGTCTAGATGCTGGGCCGAGAGGGCTGACCTGGACTGGCACAGGGACTCACCTATGCAGCTGGCGGTGCAGCCCCTAAGCTTGCTTGAGGCAAGAGAGAACGACAAAGAGTCTTAGTTCTGTGGAGGCAGACAGACCCTCTGGGAAACCCAGGAAGGGTTTTTCTAACTAGGAGAACTCAGCCTCAGGAAAACGTAAGCCCCGTGCAGGAAGAACTCGTCTGGAGGACACAGAGCTGGACTAAAATGGATGTTCCTGCAGGCCAAGACTCAGGCAGAGTGCTGATTAAGACTGAATAAGACAGCAGGTGGCTTGAGGACACGCAGGCACGTGAAGGGGAACAGCCTGTTGGTGACGTGGCTGCCCAGGAGCTGGTGTGGAGGCAGAAGAAGAGATCAGACAGCTTCTCGGAGTCCCTTCCTGCCCAAGAGGACTGACTGTCACCTTCACTGCCCGCATGCGCTGAGGCTCGCTCCTGCTGTGGTAACGACTCGATCCTGGATCTCTCCCCTCTGACACGCCAAGCCCCAGACAGGCAACCAAGGGGAAACAGCCACAAACCAGTACTTCACCCTACAGCTCAGTGGCCAGCAAGTGCCTGAGGACTAGGGACAGGCAGCGCTTCAGGGCTCGGGAGAGTCTCCGTTCTGCGTATGTTGGGGCTCAGCCTATAGCGCCCTTTGCCCCAGCCCTGGCTGCTCAGCCCTGGTTGCTCCAACAGCCCAGATGTATACCTCACCCTTGGGGGGAGGGCAGCTCTCTTCAGGTGGAGTCTCAGGGCCCAGCGCGATTGGGTTACCTACTTTCATCCAGGGAATCAAATGATACAGGTGGTCCCAGGGAACAGGAGGGCCATGGGGTGGGGGGGCTCTTTTTGATAGAATGACAGGAGAGCTGTCAGAAAAAACATCTGCAAGGAGACCCTGGACTAATTGAGGGGCTTCTTCCTTTTGTAGGACCTCTGAGAAATTCTGACAGCTGTTTGTCTGGGGGTCTAGGGTAGGTGAAGACTGGAGGGGACGCTGCAAGTGTCCGTCAGGGCTGGGATTCTTGGAATCAAAAGGTGCTCAGCACAGGAAGAGTCTTGGAGCTCCTGCCCGCTGGGGGCCCTGCAGCATGCAGGGGGGAGTGACTGCAGTCACAGTCATTTACGGGGCAAGGCTCACCCCAGGCATTCTTTTCCCAGCATACACTGCTGCCTCTTGGCAGTCGCAGGAGCCAGGCTAGTCTACCCTGGGCAAGAGGTCTAGAGGTCTGTGTGCTTCCTGATCTCAGAATACAACAGCCTACTGGGCTCCTCTGTATCGGAGGGATAAGCAGTATCCTCAAACCTGGGTTTGAGGCATAGGTGTAGCTATTTCCCTGGCTCAGACCTAACCTGGGCTTCATCCTGGAGATGAGCAAGGTTGCCAGAGAGGCTCCTGGAGTGGCATGAGGGATTAGATGGGCACTTTTAAGGAACTTCAAAGAGCTCCATGGAAAGAGGTGCTTGGTAGCTGTATATATGGTCATAGGCTTTGGGAAGGCAGGACAACAAAGGGAAACTGGAGAGGAAAAAAAAAGTGGGTCTGATAGCTTTCCCCAGAGCCCTAGGAAGCCTCATGCCCTCAGATGGGGTGCACCCTGCTTTGGCCCCCAGACTCCAACTGACCCACCCCCTCCAGGGCCTGCATAGCTTAGAAAAGCTCACAGGTGGGCAAGGGTTGGGGCTCCACTGGACCACTGACTTAACTCAGTTTTTGTTAAAATGGACCCGCTCCCACTGACCTATTGTCTGTCTCTCTTACACTTCTTATAATGGTAGTTATTTATTGACTCTGGTAGCAGGCAGTTCTTAAATAAAGACGGTTTCTCAACCTGCTGAGGCAGCTGGCACCAGCTGTGGGTGTTCTTATCCTCAGACTAAAGAGTATCTCCTTGTCCTGTTCTCTAACCCTAGGCTTTTACCCAACACCTTCAGCCTTCACACAGTCACCTCTAAGGAAGTCACAACACACGGTCCATATTGCTTCATTCAGTCCTGGGAGGGGAGAAAAATTAGGCCAAGCAAATTTAAGGCAGGCCTCAGCAGAGCAGGCATTCTCCTAGGCTGGCTGGCTTTACCTAACAGGATGGGCAGTAAACAGTGCTCATCTGATGGTACTGCTCCAAGCTTCCCTGATTTTTAAGACATCTGAGGTACAGGTTTCTCCCGCTCCTCAAAAGTAGAGTGTTCCTATGAAATCTTTCTTAAGCTGAAATGGTGTAAAGCAAAGAAGCAGTTACCTTTTTTTTTGAAACAGTGAAAACCCTTCAGATTTCTTTTCAGTTAGTGAAAACAGGTACTAACGTAGGTTTCTCGTAAAACCAAAGTGGTGGAAAGTGAACTTTCAAAAAGCGGGGGATACCTGTATTGACTCAACAGTACCAAAGGGAAGTCTTCTCCCCACGGAGACACAGTGACCCCCACCTGGTGAGAAGGTGCCTCTAGCCTCTGTTCACAACAACCAAAAGAATTTGAATTTCTAGTCACATTTTCCAGCTGCAACACTACCATGCACTCAACATTTATCACACCTTCTATTACACCTGAGATGCGTGATACACTTACGCAGCTGTGTAAGTGTTCAATTCTTTTGGTGCAAAGCAGGTAGGGCTCCGTGCTGACTGAGCCTGACAGCTTTCTTCAGGGAAGAGGGAAAGCAAGGCGAGCAGAGGCCCCACTACTCGGTGCTGAGCTGTGTGCCCGGGGCCTGTTCAAGAAGCCCAGGCTGACAACGAGCCCCTGACGGGGCCACATAGACAGTGGTAGTTACCACACAGCCTCATCGGGAGCGCTGGCCACTCTGGAGCCCAAATCTTAGTCCAGGCAGCATCTCCTTGATCCTCCAGAGGCAGACCACATGCACAGAATTCAAAGAACTAAATTGGGTTTTGGTCTGCACGAACACATCTGAGGGGGTTTTGTTCTCTTCCCTGTTCAATCCCCTCACATCCTCAGAGTCAAAATTCAAGAGCCCAATGCACAGAGGGCTGTAAACCTCGAGCTGTACAGTATTCCATCCCCTGTTGGACTACCGTCTTACAACAGTATGCTGGAGAAGTTATTTAGCTCTTCTTGGGTCTCAGTCTTTCCATTTGTAAAACGGGAAACACTGTACCCCCTCAACCCTTCTCCCTCCTCGGCAATGTAATATTAATGGTTTACAGTCCTCTCTCAAAGCAGAGTAGGCTCTCTCCTGACTGCTTCAGCAAAGTGTCCAAGTCTGAAGTAATGAGCTTCATTAGTGACATTTCCCAACTCATGCATGTCTGGTCCTTCACAGTTTACAGAGACGTTTTACTCACAGGATCTCACTTGATCCTCACAATCGTGTTTCAAAGACAAGGCTCAGTTAGCTTTTGCTCCATTACACAGTCAATAGCAGGAACACGACAGGTCTTCTGAGTAACATCCTATCTGAGGTAGAGAGAATGGGTGAAAGGGTGTGTGGAAATTTTAAGATCTTTTCAAAATAAGAGCAATAGTTAAAGACTCCCTATGCATGAGTCTAAGCCAGTGGTTCCCAACCTTCGCTCTATATGAGAATTACCTACAAAACTTCCGAAAAACAAAGATGCTTCTGAACTCATGATTTACATATACCTAGGACACTCAAACAGCCTAGAAGCAGGGACTCCCCAGTGGCAATGAGCACACCTAGCACCCAGACCATGGTTTCTAAATACTACTTCCCCCACTAAAAGGAACAAGAGCCCCTTGGAGAAACACAGTCCCTCGGAGAATCTCCCTTGGAGATTCAGGTTTGGAGAAAGGAAAAGTCCAAATGTGCGTCTGAGGCATCTTGCTGTAGCAAGGACATGCTCAAAGTCAAGTGGGGCCACACCAAAAGGACGAAGGAGTTGGCTTGAAGGGACTTCTGGCCAAAACTGGGAACAATCTGAACAGCAAAAATATGACAACAGTGATGGATTATATATAATTCACTGAATAAAAAAGAGAATTCATTGAAACGTCAGAAGAATAAAAAGAATAGCATTTCTGTACAGAAAAACGCAGGGTAATAAATACAAAAATGAATTTAAAGAATCCATCATTTTGCAATCCCCAGCACGTAATAATAAGGCAAAGACCATGGATGGATTCTAAAACGCTTGTGAACGTTTTTTAGAAACCAGATAATCACAAAGCATCACCCCACAGGTTACAAAAGGAAAACATATACAGGTACACCACTGGAGGGATCTGGCAGTCACCACCTTAACCAAACGATCAAGCTTATCATCAACCATGGGTCACCCTGACATTGTGCCTCCCGAGGTCATGCAATAAGTACATATTATTTTCGTTGGGCTCTTGTCAAAAATGTTTAAGATTCATTCCTCAGGAATCTAATCATGAGGAAATAATTGTGGGACACTATGCAGGACAAATGGCCTCTTCAATGTGAATGTCATGAAAAAAAAGAAAAGTGGGGGATCTGTTGTAAAATAAGACTTAAGAGAAATAATAATCAAATGTAATACGTGAACCTTCATTTGATCCTACATCAAACATTAAGTTAAAAGTTCTAAGATTTTAGAAATTGGGAGAAACGAAGTATCAACTATTTGTAAGATTAGGAAACTGTTAGTGTGATGAAGTCACTGTAGTTATACAGGTGAATGTCCTTATTAGGCGATGCATACATGATTTAGGGGTAAAAGGTCACAATGTCTGTGACTAGCTTTCAAGTGCTTCACAAAAAATCAATATGTATTTAGAGAGGAAGAGAACTGGAGCAAAACGTTTGCAATCGGTGAATCCAGTTAAAGGGTCTGTGGATGTCATCAAACCTTTCTTTCAACTTTTCTATAGGTTGGACTTTTTTTTTAAATATAAAATAGAAGAAATAACAGAGATCCACTGGTCATAATTTAAATTGAATTAGCGTCCTCAGGTTAGGGCTCAGGAATCTTTTCAAAAGCTCATTCGGGTGATTCAGACACACGGCCAGAGAAGATAACCACTGGTCCAAGTCTTGTTTCTGCTACTTCCTCTGTGCTGAGAAAAAAGTGAGGGGAAGAAATGCTAATTCTCTCATATAGAATTAGCTCAGCTGGCGGCCCAAGAGCAATTTCCCTGATAGTTCCACAAGCCAAGCCAATTACCTCAGACACAGTCTGAATGGCCTCTGAAGGTCTTAAGATTGGATTTCCTGTTGAGGAAGGAAGGTACTAGTCCTCCGTTATGGGGCCTTGGCTGCTGTAAGAAACCTCCAGCAGCACAAGCTTCAGGGCACTGAAAGAGCTAGAAGGACAGGAACAGGGAGCAAGCCTAGGAACTGTTCAGGGGCAATCTACCAGCTGAAGAATCCAGTGTTTCACCGGGAATTCAACTTAGCACTGAGCACAAAGGTTTCACCTGGGAGTGTATAAGGGGTGCAAATAATTTATTAACATTTAGTGACTGTCTCTTACACACCTGAGTCAGAAGTCATTACTAACACCCTTGGCTCTGCCACAAATGGGCATATGCCCCCAACAAAGCGATATGTTCGATGTCTATTCTAAAAACGCTGGTGTAAGTTTAACCCCAAACCAGACTGATTATGGGACAATTTAAACAACTGCAAGAAATTTTAAACTAAAGGGCAGAAAAGGTTAGGTTTCCAAACAGCTACTGGGAATCGTCTTTATTGAAGAGGAAAAAGACACTTTCACTAGAAAAGCTATTATATCCTTCTCCATGATTATACTGCTCAGAAGGGAGATCAAGGTACGGGGGCATACAAGTTGTAAAGGGTAGAAAATGAATGCAAACTCGGAAGACAGAACTCTTCCCAGGAGCAGGGAGATGCCTGCAGTCAGGTTTCCTGGGTACCTAGTGGGCAGGGAAGATCTGGAAGAGATCCATCTGGGACACAGAATTAGGGAATATTGCCCACAGCTACCATGATGTTGCCCCGCATCACAACCCCCACTCACTCCTTTGGTAGTGGAAGCCCCCCTCTTAGTTAATCCACAATCAGGCAGGCAGAACACTCCCCTGAAAAGCTAGTTTGGCTTCCTGAGCAGCCAGCCCTTCGGCAGCAAGGTTTGTAAGGTCTCAAGGATGGCACTGCTGTGGATCACCCTCAGTCCACCGCACAGGGCGATGCTCACCAACACGCCACCAGTCACACCACTGGCAATTCCTATCCCCACAGCTATGGTCACCTTCTTTTTCCACGGTGGGCGCTGAGGCCTGGAATAGTTGTCCAGATTCACTTCCAGGCCCTCATCTATTAACTTCTGATCCTCAGTAAGGGACTGATGGAAATTCAGGTTCACCAAGTTAGGAGGAAGGACCCTCAGCCCGAAATAGAGCCTCTTGACAAGTCTCAAGTTTTTTAACAGCTGCACATCACACCGGTAGGTCCCAGAGTCATACTCCTGAGCGGACTGAAACTTTATAAAGTGGAAACTGGCTCGGAAGGGTTTGAAGACTTCATCATCAGTTGAGATGATACCCCGAGCAAGTCTCCAGGTGAATCGGAAAGCTTCCTGTCCAACCTCCAGGATGTCTGAACTCAGACAGCTCAGCTTAAATTCCTGCCCTATGAGAACGGTGAAATGGAGCATTCCACAGATCCAGTTGGTCAGACATTCCAAGCGCTGAGACTTACACTTCCTTCTCACTCCATCAGGGCCGACCTCACAGACGGTCTCCTCCTTATAGCCAAGGCCACAGGTGACAGTACAGGTTGTGGCATTGACAATAACTTTCCCCACAGCTTCTTGCAGTTTCTCAGGAATGGCCAGTGTTTTAAGTAAAGTCACCACCAAAGGTAGATAGAAGGCCAACACCAGGTTCCCAAGGATGAAACTAGTGGCCAAAGTCTTCATGTCTTAATAGGCATTTCACCACCCTCAGCCAACACCCGACGTGTTCCAGCTAAATCCTCCACAACATAATTTAATTCCTTTGACATGAGAGAGCCTTCGAAGTCGAAAGATATGATGCATGCATTGTCAATAAAACAATACAACTTAATAAAAGTCCAGTCCTTATTAACAGGTGAGGCCACACGGCAGAAAAAGTGTCACAAGGTTGTTGCTTTACTATCACTACTTGTTAACAACCACCTTACCAGTCTTCATTCTTTTCCCATCCTTTCAATGCATTTAAATCCACCTCTTGGGAAACAAAGATGAAAAGACTTCAGAAGCTGAAGTGAATTTCCAAATTACCTCAATGCATAGTAAAGCTGTACCATTCCTCACCCTGTCCCCTCCCCTCCAAGTTGTAGGCTCTGAATTCAAAGGTTTCAAAATACCAGCTAAATCTGCCCAAATAAGAAATCAAATACCAAGTCTAAAAAAAAAAAGAGAGGATTAACTTGAATTAAGTTATTATTAACTTTAAATGCTCCTAAACCTTCTATAAAAAGGATTAAGAACTCTGGACTGAGAGGCAAGTGATTTACCCTTCCTGAATTTGTTTCCTCCTTTGTAAATTAAGACCTCCTTGCCTATTTCAGGAAGGTCAATTTGAGCATCAAAAGTGATAAACTGTACATGAAAACACTTTGTAAAGTGTGTAAGGAATTTTAAAAAGAAATGAAAATTCACGAAGGCAAGGGCCAAACGGGCTTTTAGAATCAATGCTTAGCAGCAAGACAGGCGATGTTAAATGCAGCTCCTCTCCCACTTCTAGGCACTCTTCCTTCCCAAGGGTACCGAAGATATATTCTGGGGGAGAGGATACATAATTCTTCCTGACTCTCAGTCCAGTCCCCCCAACCCCACAGAACGAGAAAGGAGCTCATCATTCACTTGGGTCAAAGTTGCTATGCAACAGCTATGATGTCAAAAAAGATTCTCAGTCACATAACAGGATTAATAAGTAGACACTCAGATTTGGAGATGATTAAAATCAAAGACTTAAATAGACTTTATGAAACATCTTATTCTTCAGGAGACAATAAGTATTCGATGGATTTCAAGGCTATTTAATCTAGGGAGAAAAAGTGCTAATGAAGAGGAATTTATCTGTACTTACACTTTAAGAAAGGTCCTTGGAAGGCAGGAACTTCCTGGCAAGGGTTTCTGTAAGCTCCACAATGTCTCCTAGCACTGAGGCCTCTACAGAATAGTTATACACTTACCGAGCTAAGGAATTGGAAGAGAGGGCATTCCTACATGATCCTTTTTTCACTAACTTTTTGCTTGAATTGTTTATTTATATTCTTGTCCAAAGGCAGGTATCTGGACTACCTGGCCACTCCTTAGCCTTTCCAGCTGTTATTTCTACACGGAGAAGATCTAATATCAACAAAGTAAGCTGCATTTTCTGTTGTACAGAGTGAAGTGGCCGGTGACTTTCAGAAGTGATCAGTGTCTACAAACACACACCTACACCTGTTCTTTAATAAACATCAGATTTTATTTACAAAGCATTAAAGCTTCAGCAAGAAGTACCCAAGGCTAAGTCTCATCTCGTACAAAACTACAGAACATTAGAAAACAAAACACTGGGGGGTGGGCAGGTGACAAAAGGGAAAAAGAATATGCATATATTGTACAAATCGAGAAAATCAAACTGAAATAGACAGAAGGTTTTAGGAGCTGAAAAAAATTCCAAAAGCATAAATAATTATTAGGAGCTGCTGCCAGAGACACTCTGACGTGGCTGAAGTTGACTTTCTCAGCAGCCGGTTTAGGAGGTGGACAGAGCTGGAACATCCCAACGTTCAGGCAGAGGACACCCAGCTACTCTGCATGTGGAAATAAGGCAGAAACCTCTTGTATCACACAGTTTGCATACTACTGCACTGTACAGTACAAAGAGAAACAAAACGGAAATAATGTCTGCAAAACAAAAACATGTCTCGTGACCCACCTACCAATCTCAACCACTGGTCTAATATGAAACAGGAAATGAAATTCACAAAATGAGCATCTGAGGAAAAAGCAGTGGCATCTAAAAATATAGACATTTTGCCACTGACTCAGGGAGAGCTCTTGCTTCAACTACTGAACGTTTTGGTTCTAAAGGTGGAATGGAAGAGGCTCTTGTTGATGTGTTCTACTTTGATTTCTATGCTAAAATCCAAAAGGCAATCACCTCGTTTGGCTACCTATCGGAGCAACCACCAACTGACAGAGATTTCCCAACAAGCACAGTGTTTAACTCTCCTTTGAAAATACTGTGAAAATGATGATCCAGATTAAGCACTTCCAGTCAGCTCAAAGCTCTGCTCAAGAGAGGCTGGAGAGGCCCCTCCACACCTGGTCTCTTCACTCTGGATTTTCAGAGAATTTCAAACACCTAGTGTACACATCCATCCAACCTGCTACTTTTTATACAAAGAACAGCAAAAGCAAAAATTAAAATTTTTTTTTAAAAAGCTAAGCAACCTTTCACAGAAAGGAAGTGACTGGAAACATGTAGGAAGGAAAAGGGGTATGGATACAAGGAGGGGAAATGCAATGACTGATGGGAAGGACAGATGTCCACGAGCAATGATAAAAAAAAAAGGTTCTTAGATTTTTTTATTTGAACTGTGTTGTCATTGCTTTGATTTTGGACGGTTTTATTTTAGTCCTTGCATAGATTCCCCCACCCCCAGTAAAAAAGAAGTCTGCTGAGAGACACCTCGGTTTGTTTCTGGCTCTGGAAGCCAGTACAGGTAAAGCAATATAAACTACTGATGATTCTTTGCTGGAGACAAATGAACTAGCTATCTTCAAAAACCATGATTAATGAGAATGAACCAATACTGGAGGGAAACATGCAATGAAAAGGATACAAAGAGAAACCTGACCCTCTTATAGCTCAACTTCTGGAGCAAAATGTTACAGTATGTGAACAAAGAGGGGGCCTTTCTTATCTTTCTTTGCTTTTGGAAAATTTGAAATCTTTCCAGCACTTTCTTTTCTGCCCATCTTTGTAATACAATATGGAAATATAGGAGGTATCTGGTGAGTGGGTAAGTTTAAAAATGGAAGAAAGAATGTGCAACAGAAGTTTTTCTAGGATACAGGCAGCAAAGTTTCAGATAAGAACAAGTCACTCAAGGACGTGCACTGTGGAGGGAAGGCAAGTAGGAGATAGGAAATGACAGGCCGAAATGGTGCTGGGTACAGTAAAGACAGACAAGCAAAACAGGAATCTCTTCTCCAGCAACATAACAAGCATTGACGTTTAAATGAGTCAAAACTCCTGTTTGATGTCTTCACAAATCCTCATTCCTGAGAGCCTATTTGGACTTATGCTTGAAAGGGAAGGGGACATATATTCTTCTTCCTTAATTCAATTCTTCATTCAAACATAAAATTCACTCCTTCCACCTCCTGGGTGGAAGACAGAGGCCTTTGTTTTAAATTAAAGTCAATCTCAAATGACTGACCACAGTGTCCAGAGGCCACACGATGGCAAAGTAGGGAAGAACAAAGAACTTCAAGGGCCTTCATAACAGTTCTGAGATCGCTCCCCCTGCTAAAGAGATGAGACATAAAAAGATTTCTTTTAGCATCAACTTAGACCAGTTACTTTCAAGAACACAAATACAGATGCTGGATGATGCATTACAAGCACACATGGGCTAAGAACTTCCCCCCTTTAAGTAAAAACCAACCCCAACTCCCAATTACTCTTTACTGAAGCAACAAATAATCCAAACCCCACCCCCGCTCCCTCAGTACTTTTCTCAGCACTGCCCCAAAGGGAGAAAAAAAGGCAAAATGATCAGACTTCTACACATTTTCCAAGCTTCTAACCATTCTCCAGGGCATTAACATACAATGCTACACATTCCAAAGAGTGCAGTAAGTAGAGGGAAGGAAATTCTAGGGTACTACTGCCTCTTTCAATCTTTCATATACTAAACTAATTCGCCACTAAATGATTAACGGTGAGCAACAAACCCTTTTCCAAACACCCTTGTTCCTTAAATGATACTCTCAGCTCCTCAGAATCCCAAATATGGGGAAATTTTAATGAAAACTACTGTCGGCATTTCTATGCGCCAACAACTGATCAATAAATAAAATCCTAAATAGTAAAATCAAATGAACACTTCCCTGATTACTCCATAGAAGCTGTTCAATCTCTGAGGGACATCCTTAAATGGGTTGCTGTGAAATATTAACTAGGAAGTGTAAAAAGAGATCAAGGTGAAGAAAGTCCTCCCAGTGTCATCTGGAATGGGGAAGAACATTCCACTTGAAGGTAAAATGGTTAAAAATAATTGCCCAAGTTGTAAAAAAAAAAAAAAAAAAAAAAAGTACCCATTTATAAACCTTGCTTTTAACCTGATTTTAAATAAGTTCAAGCACAGATGAAAACTGGCAATAAAAATAAATTCCAATTTGCCTGAGAAGAGACTGAAATTATGAGATACAAACTCTCCTGGATGCTACATGTTAAAAATCAAATTTAAACTTTATATAGTTCAGTAAGATAAAAAGTATATTTAAGCATCTGTTTTTCAGATCTTTCAACATAAAATGTAATAATTAACTTCTTGAATTGATTTTTTTTTAAATCGTGAGATAAAAGAATCTACTCCACAGGACTCAGTAACAGGCCTTTAACACTTTAAGGCTAGTTTCTCTGATTGTTTCTACAGGTACTCTGACCAATCTAGTTTAACAGTTTAAAAAAAGACAACATTGACATTTTAAGCCTAACTCATGAGAGGAAAAAGTGGCTTGCATTAATAATGGGCACTCAAGATGACTAATGAGCTACATTATTATACTGATTATCTGAGGTCAGTTAATGTTTTTTCTTTATCGCTCTCTTTCCTGTGAACAGACCAAAAACAAAGCTTGTTGAGGCATCAGGCAACAAACCAATACCAGAGCAAGCAAGTCTGTGAGCAAGATAAGATACACGGCAACAGCAACAAAGCAGGAGATCTCCAGGCTACTTAAAAATCTGCCCCAAGTATTATTTAACCGCAACATGATAGAAATCTCCAGTAATATAAAATTAAGAAAAATTCAGCTCATGGTAAACAACTGTTATTGGTACCTCCCCAAAGCAGCCAAGCCAGGGTGGCTTGAGAAAACACTTAATTTTCAAACATTACCTTAGTCAGCTAATAAGACCACACAGAATGAGAATACCCAACTAGCCATCTAAAAATATGATTTTAGCAGGAATTCATAAATTAGTCTTTGAGAGACTGATCAGTTTTCAAAAAGGCGGGGGGGGGAAGCCCCTACCAATCATTTAAAACAATCAGATTAAGCAAGTGAACAGAACATAGTTCAGAGGCCCAGGGTGGAGGGCCAGCACCAGGAGAGCAGTGGTGCAGCCAAAGGCAGGGAAATCAGCGCAGGGCCTGTCGGCCCCCAGAAGTGGCAACTCTGCTCAGTTTGGCCTCAACAGACCATTCCCTTCATGCCCACCATCCCACAAGGCCTTTAGACCACATATGTGACAGACCACAACTTTGTCACACTTGCTACCGAGGGTGTTTACTGCCAAGGAGCCCTACTTCTAGGGCAATCTTTGAGCGGTCACAGGGCAACCGGGACACTGGTGGCTCTGCTCACATCTCAAGTTTCGATCCTGAGGACTGTCCTCTGCAGAGTATCTAATAAGGTAACCAGGGGGAATCTGATAGATGGTGCTATGTCGATCTGGACTTTCTGAAAAGTCCCCAGCTCAGGGTTACCCTTAAGCTTCACTGATGGGTCCTCCCTCATCACAGAAAGTGTGTCTTCGTGGATATGAGTAAACTGGTGCTGTTCAATACTGATGAGCTGTTTCATAGGGAAGAATTTTCGACAGCCTCAGATTCCAGATGGCTAGATTACTCCTATTGGCGGTCTATGTGTCTTCCAACTGTCGCCTGAAATGCATGATCTCCTGTTGCAACATGCAACAGACTACAGCAGCTTTGTCAGGCCTATCAGGGCTTACTGAACAGTTTCTTCAGTAACTGATGAATTGCAGATATTAACAAACAGTTGGCATTTATCTAAACTGAGCAGTAGCCTACACCTACAATCTGCCTTCAAATGATTGGGCTCTAATGCAAAAGCAGGGCATTTGCGGGGAGGTCCACAAAGCACTGAATCTATAAATACACCCATCAGACTGAACTAATCTTTGAAGATGGTTCAGCCTCAGCCACTGAGGATCAGGATTCATTTCTTAATATCTGGTGGAAAATCCACAGTGACAGCATGCTGCTTTTTATTGAAACTCTCCAAGGTGTGGAAGAACATGAGACACAAAGGGTTTTGATTACCTCAGAGGCCTGGGGGAGCTATGTGAAAATGAACAGCATGTGTCAGCCAGCCTCTGCCTGCTCTGGGCCCTCCAAGCTGAAAATCGTATTGGATGAAGCGCCACCCTCGCCCAAAGAAACCCACACAAAAGGTATGACAGGTTGTCCTGAAACTGAGACTTCTAATGGGGCGCTATATGATACTCAGTTTCGGCACTCTCCCCCAGACTCACAGCCTTCATAAAGACCCAAACCACACTGCAGCTAGTGGCTAAAAGCCCTTCGGAGGAAGGGTCAGGACTAAACCACAATGCCTTTTTTGAGGTTTTTTAATGATCCTGCTCCTCAGCACACTCGGGAGTTTGATCCGGCCATTTCCGTTTTCGAGACTTCCATTCAGGAAAAGGCCAAGGAACCAAGGCAAGAGAAGAAGAAAATGGGAAGAAGGAAGTAGAGGTTACACGGGGAAGTATGCAATGCAGATAATCATGAGAAGTTGGTAAAATGCTTGCAGTAATCTAGACAGTTGTTTTGTCTGTTATCAGAAAGCGTATCATCACCCTGGCCTTGTTATGTAAAAGTCTCCTCTAGTCCTTTCAAAGGGTGAAGCCGTTAAAATAGCTGCCTCCATTTAAGGCTGACCAACTCAAGTCCCTGATAACAATAATGAAGAAAATAAAAATCCAGTCTGAAGCACCCTGCTGTTTCAAGACACAAGTTCTAGCCTGTCAGCCGAGTGAGTGGGAATAAACTTCTAATAGGCCATTGATAATGATATCCAGTCTTGCTAGAAGGAGTTTTGAAATGCTGACATGTACAAACACTATGTATTTCACACATAGATCAAAATTTCAATGCAGTATTTTGAAAACTTCAGGGAATAAAAAGGCCCATTCCTTTACGGCTAAGTAAACTTTCTAAGTAAACTTTCTAACATCTCATTTAGATGTTTTTGAAGCATAGCTAAAAAATACCACTGCTGTTATACTCTAAGCTGTAAAATGTAACAGTACTTCATGGTACCTTTGACAAAAACCCAATTTGAGAAATGTCAAAAATATTTACTAACTGTTAGTGACCATATCAGCTATAATTAAAAGTGGAAATCACTGTATTATAGAGAGAAAATTTTAGTTTTTAAAAACTTCAAATGGTTTATTTGCCATACACTTAGTATTAAAAAGCAAATGATTAATTACAGATAGATTCTGAAGATGCTGGGAAAGTATGTCTTAGAGTATTTCAATTAATTCAATATGTTTGCCTACATTTGAAATCACCCTGAAGCATTTCAGCTCTTGGGGCCAGGGAAATCTATTTGAACTTCAAATTGTTTCTTCTATAGTGGCATCCGCTATGCAAGAAGTGGGTTATGAAAGGATGGTTTTTACTTACATTAGTCAATTACTGACATGCAATCTTTGCTGGCAATGCCCATATAACTCTTTCAGGCTATTTTTAAAAATATACAGACATGGCCCTAAGTGGACTGAATGTGGAGGTGGTAACTGATTATCAGTGGAGTACCATAAATATTGTTGCTGGGAAGAAAAATGCTAGTGCTCCAATGGTATGGTATTGGACTTATGAAAGTCTAAATCTAGTGAACTTGAGGGGGAATACTCAAAATGAAGACTAATTGAGTCTGTTTCAGCTTCTCTGCAGAAGAGAATTCACGTTCACAATGATTAACTGGCTTAAGGAACTCTGTTTTGCATATCATCACATTTGGATTAACACAATTAAAATTTTAAAGTGGGGAAAAAAAAACCCTAAACACAAACACTGATATTTTGTTAGCCCTGCCTCTGAATCTACTGACCTAGCCACAGAAAACTGAGAGTAATGTATTAACTAAAGCAGTGCCTAAATATAAAACAAAACAAAAAAGTTTCCAAAACCCAACAATATCTGAGCAGAAATGAACTTGAGTTTGCTTACTATTTTCCAAACAAAAGACCATTTAGCCTAGATTCACAAGTATTTGACTGGAAATTGAAACTGTTCTCCATCCTCCAATAAAAATCCCTCAGTTACATAGAAGTGAGAAAACAGTAAGTTTCAAGAGGCTTAGGTGTTAAGAAGCTACAAAGTTTGTCTTTTTGGTAACCTCCTGTTTGAAAGAACAAAACACCTCATCTTCTTCCTTAACATGATGGTACTACGAACAACTCCATCACTGCTTCTAGACTACTGAAAGAGAGAAAAACACCACCTCTGGGATTTGAAAAATTTGAAGAGAGAGAAAAAAGATGCTACAGTTAAATAGTCAAGGGCTGTATAAAGAAGCTCATATTTCTGGTTATCTGTTTGGATCTTTCATTTGAGACGAAACAAAAAACCTAGGAGCAAACACAGATTTAAAAAATGAATTAAACAAGGGGTTCTTACCCTTTTTCAGGTCACAGATTCCTACAGGAATCCAGTGAAATGTACAGGCATCTCCCCCCCCCAAAATATTCATAAAATATTTTGCATAAGACCAAGGGAATGGAGATCCCCCTGAAACCTGGTTAAAGACCCAAGGTTAAGAGCCACTGAATTAAGCCAAATCCGGTTTAGCCTGCCCTCGGCAGTAGTTTAAAACTCAGAGAATATCTGCCACTGGGGAAAAGGAGGGAAGGAAGGAAAAAATGCTGCCGTTAAACGGAGTCAGGGGCTGTACAAAGCAAGGCCACGAAGCAAGCCAGACAGTGCTCCCAATGTGTCCTTACCTGTCAAGGGCTGGCTGAGCTCCGCCTGCACTTTACCCTTCGCTGATCCTTCCAGAGGTAAACCTCTGTCCCCTTTGTAGAGTTTCGGTTTAAATGGAGAATCTTTCTCTTTACCTTTTGATCCTTTAGGCCGGCCTGCTTGCTTCTTCTTGGATTTGCCATCCCCCTTCACACCCAGTAGTGGATGGACTTCTGTAAAAGGACAGATAGGCAAAGAAAGAAATCCACACATCACCCCAACTGAGCATGTGCCGTGCCACCTATCCATGAGCAAAGAATTCTGCTCTTGCATCTCAGGTCCACTAATACAAGAAGAAAAGTTTGTTTTGTTTATTAATTATAAACTATAGAAGAGTGGCTATTAAATGAGAAGTAGTTCCTTGGCCACATGGCCTATGTGATTCATACGAAGCCACAGCAGCTCTAAATGGAAAAGGCAGCTCAAAGACACACTGATACTCTATCACACAAGCCACAACAGGAATGCACATGTGCACACTGGCACGTGAGAGCAGAAAGGGAATGGGCTTTGGTATGTGACAGACCAGGGTAAGAATCCAGACTCAACCATGTAATTAAAAAGGCTTCTAGAGTCAGACTGTAAAAGTAGGTAGGAAGAATTAAGGTTGTCCAAGTCTGACTGGTACTTTACTACCTAATGAGAACCTTGCGGGAGAGGCAGGGTATTTAAAACAAACTGAGCCAGATGTCAGAAGACTTAAAGTATGCCATCTTAGGCAAAGTACTGAGGGCAGAATCTCCCCATTTTAAAAGAGAAGTGAAGCAGATGAAATTATTACAAAGTTGTAAAGCACTATAAAAAAGACTCATGGGAAAATTCCTTTAAGGGAAAATCACCCAAACAGGAAATTACCAGATTGTGCTGGAGAGTGGCATCTGTCAGGCAAGGGAGAGAAAATGTGGCTCTTACCATCATTTGGTACTCCTTGCAGTTCAATATTGGTTGTTTTGGGTTTCTTCTTAGGTGGCTGGGACCCATCTGTTGAAGACTGTCTCTTCTTCTCTGAACTAGCCCCTTCGTCCATCAAGGAGGTTTGGACTGCATCCGGTGGGGGGCCATAAGGATTTTCTTCTGGGTCTTCTACCTCAGGGGCAATGGGTAAATATAATAGAGCCTTTGAATCTTCCAGCTCTTCATCACTATTTGGAACAGGATCAGAAAAGGGATAGGAAAAAAGAGGAGAAAGTTGCTTAAACCATGAACCCTTCCTCTAGGGCAGAATCATCTAACCATAAGCAACAGGTATGGATCTAAAATTTCAAGAAAGCCAAGACAAATAAAAAGAAATCAGACAGGGGCTTCCCTGGTGGCACAGTGGTTAAGAATCCGCCTACCAATGCAGGGGACACAGGTTCGAGCACTGGTCCGGGAAGATCCCACATGCCGCAGAGCAACTAAGCCCGTGCGCCACAACTACTGAGCCTGCGCTCTAAAGCCCGCGAGCCACAACTACTGAAGCCCACGTGCCACAACTACTGAAGCCCACGCACCTAGAGCCCATGCTCCGCAACAAGAGAAGCCACCGCAGTGAGAAGCCCGCGCACCACAACAAAGAGTAGCCCCCGCTCGCCGCCACTAGAGAAAGCCCGTGCGCAGCAATGAAGACCCAACGCAGCCAAAAATAAAGAAAGAAATAAACTTTTTAAAAAGGAAATCAGACAACACAATTAATAAAATCAGTAGTAAAAATAAACGGCATAAACAAATTATTTCACTTTCTTAAGATTTTTCTATCAAGGGAGAAGGGAAGGGATTTCTTGCACACCAAAGGAGTTATCTCTTTGAGGTCAAAGGCAGATGGGCCTGAAGGAAGAGCCGGGGAACTGAGCAGCACAACCAGAGACTGAGGAGGAGGAGCACCCCAGGCCCAGCCTTCAGCGGCAGCTCACCTGCTACAGAAGGCGGCAATAGGGTCCACACTGGTGACATCCACTTCCTCATCCTCTGCAGCATCAGCCCCTGCAGGACAAAAACACAGCAGAGGTGTGAGAAGAAGTAGAAGACTGCTCTTTACATATAGCTTATGGTTTTCATAAACTGAAATCCGGGAGAAACAAAGGAGGAAAACCAAACAGTTTGTTTTACTTAGTCGTTCTGCAAATATTTACTGAATTTCCACCACACGCTAGGCACTGGGAATAGAGCGATGCCCCAGAAAGTTGGGAACGGTTCTTCAGTAAAAATTTTAGAAGTCTAACTGGGGAGACACATACACACAGATAATTTCAGTTCCATACAGTAAGTGCTACAGTAAAGGTATGTGCAATGTGCCAAGGAGATGGGAAGGAGAAAGAACTTCTGCAGAAGTTTGGGAAGGCTTCGTACAACACAGTCCAATAACACTAATACAATCCAGAATATACTGCAGCCCTGACGGTCTTTCTAAGGCACAGGAGGCATGTAAGTTATCTAATATCACAAAAGTGAGGACCAGCACTTTCAAGCTGGAGAGAACTAATTTCAATCCCAATTCCCCGATTCCTGACACCATCAAGTGGCCCAGCAGTCAATGACCCGTGGCATTAATTACTCAAGCTGACAGTGCCAACTGGGCACATTAAGCGTTCATACACACAAACCCCTGCCAGACGCAAAGCCCTGTGCTTAGACAACGATGGGGCTATAAAGTGACATCTTTATTCTCAAGTAACTTCCTATCTAGAAGCTCAGAAGCCAAGAGATAAAAATAACAATGATCACGATCATAATCATAGTAGAAGAGAACATCTGAATGCTCATTATGGCCTAGACACTATAGTGAGCCCTTTACATGAATTATCTCATTTATTCCCCACAACCCTAAAAGGCAGGTACTATTGTTATCCTTGTTTTACAGAAAAGGAAGTTCAGGTTTAAAGAATAAGTATTCTGCCCAAGGCGGTCTGACTCCAGAGCCCATGCTCTTTACCTTCATCTTACTGACAAAGGAGTGACAATACCCAAACAGCAGCTGAGCACCCAGCGTGTGTGGGTGGCTTTGTTAGGTGCCCCATGCAAATCCTCATTTAATCATCTGCAATTAGTCAGGAAATACAAAGTGAAACGTTAAGAGAGCTGCTCGTGCCCTAGTAACGCCCATGTTAAGCCCTGAGTCAATGCCTTACAAATAAATATTCTAAAAACACTGTCAAAACTGTGTAAGCTTAGGAAAAAAAATTAGACTAAGTGCTGAAATGAACTTTCAACACTAAGAACGAGTACTGAGTAAAACAATCATTTTTCCTTTGGGATATACTACCTGCAACTGAGAAATATTACCTGTCTGTTCAGGCTCACTCTTATCTTCATCTTCAATATCAAACTCTGATTCCCTTTCTTCATATTCTACATTTTCATCCAATTCTTTGAAGTCTGGCGCAAATGCACTCCAATTTTCCTGTGCCACAAACAAAACATACTACTTAACTGTATGAGAAAGCAGCGGTCTGTAACCTAGACATTAATGATATAAATAAAAGGACTGACCATGAACAAGACTCAAAATTCTGAGATCAAATTTGGCAGATAATAAAAATTAGGTGTCTACAGTTTTATTACCTTAAGGCATTTCCTATCTTAAACATTCCATGGTATTAACTGTAGTTCTTTCATAAATAACTGCCTTCTTTAATCTTTATAAGATGTAATTCTGAGGTAAAATGTTAAGTTTTCTTCTGAGTACACTGATTACAAATTTAATTAAAGGTGTTCAAAATAAAATCAAGATGTAAAACAGACGCTAACTGAGCTGAAAATAAGAAAAGCACAAGAAAACTCTATCTCGGATGAGCAACAGAAAAACGTACCAGGAAGTACACTAGATTTTCTCCCTGAAAACAGAGCTGGTAAATTGACTTTGGACCAAGACCTTACCATTAAAATAAAGCAAAACTAGATGCACTGAACTATTTAATTAGAAGAATCATATGGAAAAGAAAGTATATAAGGTAATTTTGGGCTTACTATTTGTAAAGTTCTTTGATAAAAGGAAAGGGTATCTAGCTTCAAAGCAGTTAAACCAGAAAAATACTTACTACTTGATTTTGTGCCCAGATAGATACCACTCCACTAGAAATGGATGCTATGATGGGTCGAACAGGATGCCACTAAATTTTAATGAAGCAAAGAAAAATCAATTCTAAGGATGAATCCAAGATTTTCTGTATTACATAAGTAACAACAGCAACCTCTCATCCTACTCACAGCTACATCCAAGAGGAGTTCTCCTCTTGTCCCATGGAGAATCTTCACCAGGTTACCAATACTCTTCTCCCAGATGTACAGGGCATGCTGCCGGGCTGACCCTGCGACTATGTATTCCCCATCCCCAGAGAAACAACATTTCTTCCATGGGGTCCTAAAGGACAAAGAAAATACCCAAATAGAACTGGAACCTGACCCCAGGCCATGAATTAGCACATATTCTTCTAGGTTGTGATACATACCTATTCACCAAGTCCTGCAATTTCTGCATGGGTTCAGGCTCTCCATCTCTTCCACAGGTTAAGATTTCTCTACCATCATAAACTCTGATTATTCGATCTGCTGTGTTAATTAAAAAGCAACTACAGAAAGGATAAAAAAATATCAACACCAGAGGTCAGAATCTGTTCCTGTTAATATTTTCCATGGATACCAGTTACTCAGAACAGTACCATAAGACAACTAACAAATCAGGGAGAGACTGAGTGAAAATCTAAGTAATAGACTAGACTACTGATATATCTACTTGTCACCTTCCAAGCCAAAATATAGCGTGAAATGAGAAAACGCTTTACCTCCCTTCCTGTGTAATCCCTGAACCCTAGATGCACAAACTAATCAGCAGTATTTGACTAAAATCCAAAACCTCTAAATTGAAACCAGTTTCCCGAATTCACAAGCTTACAGTTAAATATATATAAATACTTCATTCCTCTGGCCTGCTTTATATACAGTATATTCTTAATGAGTTAATAAACTAAATATATCATTCTGGATTGCCCAATTTTTTTACTGTGATAACACTGAGTGTTGGAAACCTGTCTAAAATACAAGTTATTTTACCACCTTCTTACAGACTTCACTGTCTCTTGCTTCAAGAGAATTTGAACGTGAATGTCCTCTAAGTATGTATGGTGGTTCCCATACAAAATAGGATGACTGCTACTTCTCTTACTGACAACCTATTTTCTTCTTGTTTCTGTTGATACATAAATCTACTTCTAGCTGGGTAATCAAACTTATCAGAAAAACATCTGAAATTAAAAGGGTAAATAAATAGGTTTTATGTAAGTAAAGTGCATATTCAGTTACTATGTGAATTTGTGATATCAATTCTGATTATAATATAACAGCTCACCTTTACCCAGTGCTTGCCATATGCCAGACATTTTGGTTCTATGCACAGACCACTCACACATCTTTTCTGTAAAGGAACTGCCTGTTAACCTCCCGATAAGATGTGACTGCTGGCTCAAAGCGGTAAATCTTATAAACTTAAGAACCAGATAGTGACAGTTTCTATAACTATTTTCTAAGTAAACTTAAAAAAAAATTAAGTATAATATACACAAAAACTGTGAATCTCAATGTATTTTTGCATTCTACTCACTTTTAAAACTGTCTCTAAAAAGACAGGTCTCACTTACCTGCCCTTCCGAGCAAACTCTATTGACTTAATGGCTGTGGTATTGCTTGTTCCAGTTGTTACTCTGAAGGAAGCAACAAGATCCTGAGAATCTGTTTTTAGGACCAAGATCTAAAGTTTAAAAGAGAAAAATAATAAGTATTCTGATAACTTACAGTAATTAGATTTGACTTCTGTTTCTGAAACTGGGCAAAGACTGGGTGAAAATATTAATATAAATTATCTCTATTCCCATGTATCCAACTTGATCAACTGCTATTGCCTTTTACCTCTTCAATTAAAGGACACTGTCTTAACCTATTGTTAAAAGATAATGTTTAACATTATCCAGAGTCAAAAAGTAGAAGCAACCCGAGTATCCATCAACAGATAAACAAAATGTGACACATACATACAATGGAATATTATTCAGACTTGAAAAGAAAGGAAATTCTGATACATGCTACAACATGAATGAATCTTAAGGACATTATGCTAAGTGAAGTAAGCCCATCACAAAAAAACCAAATACTGGATGAGTCCACTTATACGGGTACTAGAATAGCCAAATTCATAAAGATAGAAAGTAGAATGACAGTTTCCAAGGGGTGAAAGGGAGTAGGAAATAGCAAGTTATTATTTAGTAAGTACAAGGTGAGTACAAGATGAAAAGAGCTCTGGAGATAAACGATGGTGATGACTGCACGACAATGTGAATGCACTTTACACCACTGAACTGTACACTTAAGAATGGTTAAGACGGTAAATTTCGTTAAGTGCATTTTACCACAATAAAAAAAAAAAAACCTGCCACTCTCTAAAGCAGCCATGAAACTGTACTAGCCCACACGTCCCAGTCAAAAAAAAAAAAAAAATCAAAGTGCACTGGAACTCAAACTCTAATAAGCTTGAAAAGGACCCTAAAGCTCACCTAATCCAACTTCTTAGTACACAAAACTATAGATTAAGCTAGCCTAAATTATACAATATTTGCAGACCAAGATATCAGACATTTTATCAGCAGTACTCCATTGATGATATGATTTTTAAATTTTATAATTTAGTAATGGCCTTTCATTACTAGCATCCAGTAAAGGCCCCCCATCCTTCTCTAGGTCAAATAACCTCTGACTGCTCTAAATCCAAAGAACAGAAATTATTAAGGCATGAGAGAAAAATAGGCTATATTTACCACAGGCAGGAGGCATGCGTAGTCAAGGGACAAAAGAAATTTCAAAGAAAGAACAAGCAAACATGAAATGAGCCAATGCACAGGATGACTGATGCGTATTTCACCAGCTTCTAAGCTTCTACGCTTACCTTGCCTTTTGCATTTCCTGTATAGATATATTCTCCTCGCCTATCAAAAGATGCAACCACGTTCAAATCGGAGTCATCGTCTACGGGCAGAACAACATGTTTGGAATCTGAAAGGGTCAACATGACAGGAGCAGATTTCATGGGACACACGAGAACCTTGTTCCTGTTTAAAAATATGAATAGTACATTGGCTGTTGCTATGATATCAGAAGGCTGACTCTCTGCTCTTTTCTGTAATTCCTATCTACTACCTCATCAACTCTCCCAGCCCAAGCATATTTAAAATAGTGAAAAAGCCTAAACTCTAAATTCCTAATAATAGGGAAATGACTGAGTAAAGTTATGAGATCTTACCTTGACAAGATAAAATGTAATTATTAAAAATAAATATGCAGATGTAGCAAACTGATAAAATATGTATGAAATAAAGTGAAAGGCAAAATACCAATTAAAACTATGTAAAAAATACATATTTGTGTGCATCTAACAGACAAATGCTTTGTGAGCTATGAAGCACTATACAATAAGCTTTATACTTAAAGAGAACTTGACTAAAAGAAAACCTAGAGAAATGAAAATAGTTATATCTCAGTAACAGAATGATGGGTAACTCTTTTTCTTAAATATAGTTTTCATAATGAACCGTTTCCCCTACTAAAGAAATTCAAATTGGAGGAAAACCCCAGGTAAAGAATAGTTATTATACTTATTTCTACCTTTGCCCATTTCTGAAGCCTTAATTAATATAGGCCAGTTTTTAACTATATACTACAACAGTCTCTTTAAAATCTATTCACTAGATCCAGATAATCTGGAAAGATTATTTTATATAGAAGAGGTTGAAGAGATGTGGGCTTTTGCATCCTAAAACCTTAAACTGAAATTGTCATGAGCCTGGAGATAGAATTAGACCCACCCCAGGAGAGAATAGCACAGATTAAACATACTGATCTCGCGGATGATACTGGACTTTTAAGATGGGTGAAGGGAATCGAAACCTCTGGTCGCAGTCGCCTGAAAGGACATCCCACTGTGACACTATGTTATCAGTGGAAGCACTCACGAGCTTATGACCATCTCGACTCCAGCTGAGAAGGAAAAAGGGTAACTTAGCACACATTCTAAGTTAAAGTATATCATATCACCCTTATAGATAAAAAAGCATGAGTCACACTTATTGCCCTAACTGCATGGGTCACCAACGTTTCTTCTTCTTTATTTTTTAAACATTTACTCAAATCCACAACAAGTTTTCCTAACTAAGCAATAAAAAAGAATGTTTTCATGACATCTTCATATCTAGTAACAGAAGCTCTTGACAGTTCAAGATAATAGTACAAGTGGCTCAGTGAAAAAAGGGAGACTCAAACATTTTAGAAAAGTATAAAATCAGCTGGCCCTTAAGTGTTGATTTAACAAAAAGCAGGTTTTCTTCCCCTTGGGGGGAGGGGGAGGAGTAGTTGAGCTTTCTGAAGTTGTCCCAGAAGTAGCACTATCATAGTATAAGTGAACCAGTACAGATAGGTATCTGTTATTTAAAATAATTAAGAAAAGAATTAAGGAAGGAATTAATTCCTCCTGCTAAGTACAGTTAAACATCCTAACATTATATAGAAAACAAACATACAACGGTAAAGAGAAGACAGACTGTCTAGGGACTACAGGATATGAGGAATGACACAGCAGTGAGGTCCTTAGATTTTCTTTTTGCCTCATATATCCTGGACTGGGTGACGGAGATGCCAACAACCCATTAGCATCAATAGGCACACACAAAAAAAGTCTCCAGAAGAGCCAAAGGACTAGGAAAGGACAACCAACAGATGCTAACACACAGATGACACAGGTGTTAGTATTACCCGACAAGGATTGCAATGCAGCCATCATTAAAATGCTTCAACAAGCAATTACAAACATGCTTGAAACAAATGGAAAAAAAAAAGTCTCAGGAAAGAAATAGAAATATAGAGAAAAGAACCAAATAGGAATTTTAGAACTGAAAAATATAAAAACTGAAATAAAAAACTCGAAATATGGGTTCAGCAGCCAATGGAAAAGAGGAAGACAGAATAAAAAATTCCCAATCTGAATAGGAGAAAAAATGGAATGAAAAAAATTAACAGAGCCTCAGGGACCTATGGGACTATAACAAAATATCTAATATCTAATATCCATGGCATCAGAGTCCTGGAAGGAGAGAAGAAAGAGAGTAAGGCTTAGAAGAGGGCTTCCCTGGTGGCGCAGTGGTTGACAGTCCACCTGTCAATGCAGGGGCACGGCTTCGTGCCCCAGTCCGGGAAGATCCCACATGCCGCAGAGCAGCTGGGCCCGTGAGCCATGGCCACTGAGCCTGCGCGTCTGGAGCCTGTGCTCCGCAACGGGAGAGGCCACAACAGTGAGAGGCCCGCATACTGAAAAAAAAAAAAAAATGTATTTGAAGAAATAATGGTTGAGAGAGGATATGGGAATATATGTATACATATAGCTGATTCACTTCGTTGTACAGCAGGAACCAACACAACATTGTAAAGCAATTATACTCCAATAAACATGAAAAAAAATAATGGTTGAAAATTTCCCAAATTTGGCAAAAGATATAAAACACACATCCTCAAGAAGCTAAGCAAACTTCAAACAGGATGAGCTCAAAGAAATCCACTCCAAGACACAACCTTCTGAAAACTAAAGACAAAGAAAAAAATCTTGAAAGCAGAAAGAGGAATGACACGTTACCTACGGGAACAATAATTCACGTGACAGTAGATTTCACACCAGAAACCATGAAGGTCCAAAGAAAGTGACAGTTTTTCAAGTGCTGGAAGAAAAGAAGTCATCCCCAATTCTACATCCAGAGAGACTAACTTTCAAGAACAAAGGGGTAATCAAGGCATTTGTCACCAGCAGATCTACCCTAAAAGAACAGCTCAAGGAAGTTCTCTAAGCAGAAAGGAAACAATAAAAGAAGGAATCTTAGAACATCAG
Organism: Neophocaena asiaeorientalis asiaeorientalis; assembly: GCF_003031525.2. Classification (NCBI taxonomy): domain Eukaryota; kingdom Metazoa; phylum Chordata; class Mammalia; order Artiodactyla; family Phocoenidae; genus Neophocaena; species Neophocaena asiaeorientalis. Next base: position 11,546,107 of record NW_020173731.1, on the reverse strand, counting down.
GAAGAAAGAATAATGAAAAGGGTTTTAAAAAATTAAATACTTTTTTCTAGAGTTTTGATGTTTGAAGCCAAAATTATAAGTTATATAGGTATCAATATACATAAAGGAAATGTTTAAGACAATTATACTATAAACAAGGGAGGGTAAAGGGATGTAAAGGGAAGGTTTCTATACTTCACTTAAACTAGTAAAATGTCAACACCAGTAGACTATGATAGGTTATGTATATACCACGTAATACCTAGCAACCATTAAAAAGCTATACAAAGAAATACACTAAAAAATACTACAGGGGCTTCCCTGGTGGAGCAGTGGTTGAGATCCTGCCTGCCAATGCAGGGGACGTGGGTTCGAGTCCTGGTCTGGGAAGATCCCACATGCCACGGAGCAGCTGGGCCTGTGCGCCACAACTACTGAGCCTGTGCTCTAGAGCCCGCGAGCCACAACTACTGAGCCTGCGTGCCACAACTACTGAAGCCCGCATGCCTAGAGCCTGTGCTCTGCGACGAAGAGTAGCCCTCACTCGCCGCAACTCGAGAAAGCCTGCGAGCAGCAACAAAGACCCAGTGCAGCCAAAAATAAATAAATAAATAAATAAAAGAATAAAAAATACCACAGATAAATCAAAATGGAATTCTAAAAATAGTTCAAGTAACCCACAGAAAGGCAAAAAAGAAAACAGAGAAATGAAAAACAGAAGAGACAAACAGAAAAAGAAACCTAAAGTCAGTCTTTATTCAAATTTTGCAATGAAGAGGAGTTGCTGCTGAGGAACACAGAGGACGCAACACAGTTCATGGTTAAGAACAGAGGCTCCAGTCAGATTTATGCTCAAGCCTAGACATTACAACCTTCTAGCTGTGTGATCTTGGGCAAGTTATACAGCCTTTCTGAGCTTCAATTTCCTCACTTATAACATGGAAATAATAGTATCTACCTGCAGACTCTTGAGAGACTTAACATTAATACATAAAAAACTCTCAGTGCAATACAGTAAGTGCTCAAAAACCATTAATTATATTAGAGACAAGATAAATGTATTCCCAGACTTGTAACTCACAGCAGAGGAAGGCAGGAGTAAACTGAGGAAGTGAATGTGGAGGGACTAAGCTCAAGTCTGCATACAAAGGACTCATGTGCCTGTGTCTCCCACAACCTCTAGGACACTCCCAGTCAGTTAGAAGATCCTTCTGGAGAATCTAAAAAGAAGATGCCTACAGATACTGTAACTTGAGCGTTGATAACAAAAAAGCCAATGGTCCACCCAATTTCAGTAGATGATGGGAGGGTAAAAGGGTGAGATAAAGCTCACATATACTGTAATAAAGTCACAGATAAGTTCTTGAAATTAACAAACTAAGAATATGCATAAATACTTTAGAAATATGAAGACAAATATCAAGAGAAACAAACCAAAAGAATGGAAGTACACTGGGAATGGGACATTATTGGGATATTGGGAATGGGAAGAAACAAGGGACAGCTTCTGTTGCTGTTCCCCTAAGCATTTTAGCACAATCTGACTATAAAACAGAATGTTAGCTATTTTTCCTTTAAACCCTCTGCATTTTAATAACTTTTTCTTTCATAGCAGGCTTGTATTTCTGTTATAATAGAGGGAAATCTATTTTTAAAATTAAATTATAATCAGAGGTGAAACTAAGAGGGGTTTTCCCATTAAAACTAACAATATATTCTTCAATTCCAAATTCCGTAAATTCAAGAATTAGGGATTCTCATACATCCTCACATCTGACAATACTGTTTCTTTCCAAAATACAGACAGGTCTTTACTAAGTCTAATATCTTAGAGTCTTAAACATCATTTCATTCTACCTATGGCCCCTATCCAGTGACTGAATATCTTCTGTAGCATCCCTATGAAGAGACGGCAAGCCGAAGCAGGGCCAGTCCCACTGGTAAGTTCTTTCCTGGGCAGTCCATCCCATCCACAGGCACCTTTGCTTGGGAGCTCATCTCTATTCTAAGGTAACATTTGTTTCCCTATAAATCCCGTTCACTACCTACCAGTCCTGCTTCTTCTCCTTAGGTCAATTTTTCTGTCTTGCACATGTCAGTTCTTTAATAGCTGAAGACAGCTATCATGCCTATCCAAAACTTCTCTTTGGTGAAATTTTCTTAGTCCCTAACATGTTCAAATACTACACAACAATTAAAATAATACACAAAGTTATATACTAAATGAGGGTGAATCAAAGAAAAATGCAAAATGCATATAACTACAGATCATAACTCTCATGTATACTTACATATACCAAAAATTAGGGAACAGTTAAATAATTATGATGCATACATACTAAGCAATACTATATATATCATATGTACACACACACACACATATATCAACACAGAAAAACATCCACTATATATTAAGTGGAAGAGCAAGCTAAAAAACAAAATGTATAGTGTGTCTCCGCTTTTTAAAAAACATACACATGTATATGTGTATGTGAATTTTTATACATGCTGAGGGAGATAGATATATCTTACAGATGAAAGATATATTCCATATACTCTAATACTACTTACCTTAAGGAGTAGACAAAGAGCTTTCGTTTTTTACTCTATATACTCATATATTGTTTGAATGTTTTAAAGTTCTTAATAATCAAGTTTTGTGATAAAAAGTTTTAAAATGTTGGGGGGAGAGGGGGAAAATCTCTCATTGTTCAAACCCTTTGACCTAGCGGTAACATACTTTTGGAAGTCTACACTAATGAACAAACATAGATCAAACGCCTACTGGGCATCTTCACTAAGATATCCCCACCCATCCAACAAGTACCTGAATGCCTACTACGTACCAGGTATAATGCTACAGTAAAATGGCAGACAAGGTTCATGTATCACAGCACCTACCATGTTCCAGGGAAGATACTCATAAAACAACTATTTGCAATAAAATACAACAGGAGACACACAACCGTGATCTCAAATTCACCATTATCACCCTCTAATCTTACATTTAACATCTTCATCCAAGCAGGAAACCTGAGGATCACCTTAACTTCTCTACTTCACTTACACTCCTTATCTAATTAATGCCTAAGACCTCTTATTTCTACTATTTCTCACATCTGTACCATTCAGCTCCACTCCTACTGCACCTATCCTCATCAGCTCTAGCCTAGGCCACTGCAATCCTATCTTCATTCACTGTCCCCTTCAATCTCTTTCCCACACGCTGTTCTAGAGATCTTTCTAAAATAAAAAGCTCATCGTGTCACTTTCCTTCCTAAAATCTTTTAATGGCTTCACAGTACCTACAGGATAAAGCTCAGATTCATAGCGTGGCAAACAATGTGCTCCATGAGGACCTGTTTACCTTGGCTGTTGCCATGTCACATCTCTGATACCACAATCCAGCTAATCTGAACTACCTGCAGTTCCCCATTTTACCATGCTTGTTTCAAGCTGATGTGTTTTTGCCTGTACAGCACCTTCTGCTTGGAATACAACTGGCAATCACCTAGTCATCTTACAAGTCTGAGGTCAGAAATTACCTCATCTTTGAAGCCTTTTCTGACCACACTTCTTCTCCAATACAATTGATCATTTCCTCCTTTGCACTATTGCCTCCACTAAATCTCAAATATAGTTCTTATGTAGGACCTACAAAGCTTTAGTACATGTAGCTGTATGCACATGTACCTCCCCCTACCCATCAAGAATTTCTCCTTACTTGTGTCCCCAAAACCCTAACCCTAACCCTAATCGTAAATGCCTAAAGCAGTATCTGGTATATAATTCATGTTCAATGTTTGCTGAAGAAATGATTGTATGAGAGAAAAACTTTATGTGCAAAGATGCTGACTGAACATTATGTAGCAGAGAAACAAAAACGGTTAAGTAAATTATGGTTTATCTATCAGAAGACATTTAGCCATTAAAAAAAAAGTTTTTAAAGGCTACACAAGCAGGAAAATGTCTGGTCACAGTGTTAGACAGAAAAAGACCAAAATATAAAATAAAACATAGCACACTTACAAACTATGCTTTTTATTTAATTTTTAAGATTTATTTATATTTTTTACTTTTGGCTGTGTTGGGTGTTCGTTGCTGCGTGCAGGCTTTCTCTAGTTTCGCAAGTGGGGGCTACTCTTCATTGTGGTGCGTGGGCTTCTCATTGTGGTGGCTTCTCTTGTTGAGGAGTATGGGCTCTAAGTGCACGGGCTTTAGTAGTTGTGGCACATGGGCTCAGGAGTTCTGGCTCGTAGGCTCTAGAGTGCAGGCTCAGTAATTGTGGCACACGGGCTTAGCTGCTCTGTGGCATGTGGGATCTTCCCAGACCAGGGCTCGAGCCCGTGTCCCCTGCATTGGCAGGTGGATTCTTAACCACCATGCCACCAGGGAAGTCCTATGCTTTTTAAAAATTATATATAGTAACAAATCAAAATATTTACAGTAGTAATATCAGAGTGGTAAGACTATGGGAGATAGTCTTCTATCTTCTACTTTGCTGTATTTTCCATAATTTTCTAAATTATTATTATTTTATAATAAAAATACATGTATACTTTTAGTGATAGTTCTATAATTAGATTGTGATGATCGTCGCACAACTCTGAATATATAAAAAACAATGAAATGTACATTTTAATTGGATGGATTTTATAGCATGTGAATTATATGTACCTTAATAAAGCTGATAAAAATGTATGTATCTACTTAAATCTTTATTGCAAAAGCACAACAATAAAAAAATAAATAAAATGCAAAGGAACTGGAAAGAACCTAAGAAATCATACAGGCCAGTTCTCTCATTTTGCATATTAGAGAAACGTTTTGGCCAAAGCCACCAGTTCATTAGTGGCCAAAGCTAGACTGGGATTCAGGCCTCCTCCCAATCCAGTGCTTTATAATACCACTGCTGCTTATATTTCGACAAAAGGAAATATGTTAGTTTAATAAATCTAGATCTGATTAGGTGTTTTTGGTCCCAAGTTCATTTAAAAGAAGTGCTGCCCCAAAATAAAATTTTCTGAAACAGATAGTCCTTGAGAATAAGAATGAAATCAATGGGATTTATATAATACCCGATTTCAGCTCAATATATTTGATGCGAAGCCTTAATAACTACAATTCAATGAAGGAACAGGCATGTTTGTGATCACTAAAACTACTGTAATTCAAGAAGATGGACAAGGCTGGACACTGACTTCCAAGCTGCCCTCCTAACCAGGATTTTTTTATTCTAAATGAAAGGTCAATATCACAAGTATACTACAGCTGCAATCTGTAAATGTCTCATTTCAGTACTGAAATATTCTCAGACAGAGCCTGATACAGATCCATATTACAATGAATTTCTCCCCCAAAGGTGTTGAAAGCAGCATGGATTCAAGGTCTCCATAAACTATGAGAAATTATGTTACTAATGGCTGTATATTTAAAACTCTAAATATTAAAATTTATCTAATGAGACTGGCAACTACACAGTCACCGTTCATCCCCCCGATTTAACTCATATTTAATACATTAACTTTAAAATTCCTTACCATAAGGAACAGACTGGATGAATGTGCGCACTAATTATTTTAGCAATGCCTCTTGTCAAGAAATCCCAGATGACAATTCGGCCGTCATTACAGCCAACTGCAAGCAGTGTGCCCCACCTGTTAAAGGTGCAAGTCAGGGCCATGCTGATACAATCCAAAGTTCCATCAGCTTCCTAAAGATTAAAATGAACATAAGAATATAGACAATACCCAGGTATCCAAATTATTTCTTAAAGTTTCTCTAACATCTATGATAATTCTCTTGAATTTAAATTATGATGTATACCAAAATAATCTCTATGTGTGTTCTCATATCTATTAAACTAGCCCAAATGGAGAAATATTTATAAAAGCTAACAGAGAATTTTTAGAAACAGATGTGACCAATCCCTTGCATTACTATTATAACTTCGTACAAATTCTCCGGAAGGCAATTAGGCAAAATAAAACAGGACTCACTAAAAGAGTCATCTTACTGATCAAGTAATCATAGTTCTTGAAATTTATTCCAAGAAAAATAAAACAAAACCCCTGTGTAACATTAGGAAAATCAAATACATTTATATTAATATCAAGCCATTTAAAATAATCATGACTACATTAAACACACTCTAAGAATTACAAAATATTTTTACATGTAAAGCACACTTATACCATACGTGTTGATTACTATGCAAAAACACTGATCAAAACTATAAAAGCACACAGAAAAAAAATTACATGAAGGTGATAGTACTGTTTGTGAAAATTGCTTCAATCAAAAGTATTTTTTTAATTTAAAGGGAAATGAACTGGAAGATTTACAACATTATGTTGAAATTTCCAGCCAACATTGCCTATCTACCTCCCCCCCGCTCAAAATTAAACATTTAGTTCCCTTTTATAGCAAAAGATCATCATATTTAATGCTTCTATTGTCAAGAAAAAAAAAAAGATGAAAACGTAGTTTCCACTCAAACATAAAAGCTAGGGAGTTACCGTTTTCTAAAATCACAATACAATACTCTTACCTCTGGATAATTCTGCCCAAAGGACTCTGCAACAAAGCAAAGGAAGAAAGTTGATGGAACATGTGCAACATACCAGGAATCCTACAGCTCACAACTACCGCTCACAAACAGTGTACAGCAGTGGCTTGCAAAGTATGGATGGAGAACTGGCGCCCTTTCAGGGACTCCATGAGGTCACACCTATTTTCATTATCAACCAAGTTGGTATGTGCCTTTTTACTCTCATTATTTCACAAGTTTACAGATGAGTTCTCCTGAGGCTATGCGAGCTGTGATACTGAAACAGTATGAATGCAGAATCCAGCCAACTTCTATTGATATTTAGGCAAAACATTAAAGAGATTTGTAAAAATGCAAAACAATGCCACTCTTCTCACTAAGTAAGTTTTGTTTTAGAAAAGTTATTTTTCATAAAAACGTTATTAATGTAAACATGTAATGGGGTGTTTTTACAGTTATTTTTATGTAACAAACTTTAAAAAATCAAAGCAGTCAACTTATCTTAAATCCCAACTACTCTCTTAAAACCTTTATTAAGAGCAGCCAACCAACAGGGTTCCCTTCCTAATAATAATACTAAGGCTGTAACATAATCTGGTAGTTGGTTAAACACACAATTTTCTGTATTAATTTCTTAAGCAAATAACATTTTGGTACCGACATCCCTGAATACTTTTCCTATATTAAATTTGGCGTTTATACATTAGTGATAAACATTTTGAGCTATAGTACGATACTGCCTGCTTGTCAGAAGTTTAATGTTTAGAAGTTTAATGCAGTAGCAACATCTTTATCAGTATTTATTTATGTTATTACCTAAACATTTTATTATCATGATATTTAAACTATACTCTGAGAACTACAGATCCAAGGAAGCTGTTATACATTTAGGACATCCAAGTAAGATTTCATCTAAAAAATAAGTTTACTATTTTTAGTTTTTTACCATATGATCCAGCAATTCCACTCCTAAGTATATATTCGAAGAAAATGAAAATACTAACTCAAACAGATACATGCACCTTAACGTCCACAGCAGCATTATTTACAAGAGCCAGGATATGGAAGCAACCTAAGTGTCCATCAACAGATGAATGGGTAAAGAAGATATAGAGTATGTGTATATATATGAATATTTATATAGCTATGAATATTTATATAGATAATAAAATATTTCTCAGCCATAAAAAAAAATAAAATTTTGCCATTTGTAACAACATGGATCAATCTGGAGGGTATTATACTTAGCGAAATAAGTCAGAGAAAGACAAATATTATATGTCACCACTTACATGTGGAATCTAAAAAATAAAACAAATGAAAGAATGTAATAAAACTGAAATAGGTTCACAGATATAGAGAACAAACTCATGGTTACCAGTGGAGAAAGGGGAGGGGGAGGGGCAATATAGGGATAGAGGATTAAGAGGTACAAACTACTATGTATAAAATAAATAAGCTATAAGGATATACTGTACAGCATGGGGAATATAGCCAATACTTTATACTAACTTTAAATGGAGTATAATCTACAAAAATATTGAATCACTATGTCATACATCTGAAACTAACATAAAAAAAGTCTGAAAACCAGTTTTATTACATTTTGTCCTTTATAAAAATTAACAGAAATCAAAACAGTGAAAACATTAAAACTAATCAGAATACAGGCCCTAAAGTTAAGAAAACGAAAAGAAAGATGAAAATAAAGATGAATAATTGCCCCCCCAAAAAAGGCAATTATTTTGGTTTCTCTAATGTGCACCAGACTTCAGTGTCTGATTGCATTCAAATACTAAAGACAAGAATGAAATGAAAAGCTGAAACCAGATTAAGACAGGTTATTCTGAAAGAACCTTTTTAAAATTACTGAAGTCATACATGTAGGTAATACAGATATGTGTAATTAAAAAATGATAGTTTCCTCCCTGCAACCCACTTACTAAGGTAAAAGCTTCCATATATTTCTATATGCTTACAGAAACATTAACATATTTAAGGTTTGTTCTTTAAACAAAATACTACACATATTATATGTAATATATGTATTATAATATGTATTAACAAAATATATGTATTTCCAAAGCAATAATATAGATCTATATTCACATGATCAAGAGAAAAAAGGAGTATTCATTGAAAAATTAAAAACAAAACAAAAAGCCACAACCTAAAAATATGAAGTACTCAGGAAGGAGTAGAGTATGACTTGCTGTGTTCAGAGATGGGAAAGCCATATTAAAATTCTGAGAGGAACTCCCTGGAAGTCCAGTGGTTACGACTCCGAGCTTCCACTGAAGAGGGCACAGTTTCGATCCCTGTTCAGGGAACTGAGATCTGGCATGCTGCGCAGTGTGGCCAAAAAACCAACAACAAAAAGATTCTGAGAGAATCCAGAATCCTGGGACCATTTTAATGTATGATTACCCTTCAACACAGATTACCCCTGATTTTGTATTTTTGTTTTATGTTTTAGGTGTTGTGTTTTTTTTCCCCCTCTTTTGGAGGGTCATCCTAGTTAACAGGATTATAACAAGGAGTTTAAAGGAACACAAAGAAAAAGTGTGTATAAAAAAGACTAAGCTCGCCTGGGCCACTTTGGTTGAAGAACCTGAGTAAGAATGCTGTCAAGGAGGGTTATGGTAGCACAAGGCCACTGCCCCTAGATGCTCAAGGCCACTTTTATATTCTCTATCCTCCCACCATCTAACATTTAACATTTTGTTACAATTAGATTCTTAGGCTTGGTTCTAAAGACCATCAAAGGGGGTAAAAAAGATGCCCAAACGTAGCTGCCAAAGAGAAATAAACCCTGGTCGGATTTAACTTCACAGTACACTTGATAATTCAAAACATGAATGACACATTTCCAAAACTGATCACAGAAGAAAAGTCCTTGACTGGGTCAATGAGGAAAAAACACATTGAGAGGTTGTTAAAGACCTACCATTAAATTTTTAAAAAAATGTTTAATTATAAAAAAACGGACAGCAGGCCCATATGGTTTTATGAGCAATTTCTCCTAAATCTCAAGGTGCAGGTAATTACTATGTTATTCAAGCTATTTCTGAGCAGAAAAAATATGTATTTGTGTTTTATAAAGCCAACATAGCTGATACCAAAACCTGATAAGATGATACAAAAAGAAAACAAGAGTCTCTTTCACTTAAGAACATAAACAGTGGGACTTCCCTAGTGGCACAGTGGTTAAGAATCTGCCTGCCAATGCAGGGGACATGGGTTAGATCCCTGGTCGAGGAAGACCCCACATGCTGTGGAGCAACTATGCCTGTGTGCCACAACTACTGAGCCTGTGCTCAAGAGCTCACAAGCCACAACTACTGAGCCCGCGTGCCACAACTACTGAAGCCTGCACACCTGGAGCCTGTGCTCTGCAACAAGAGAAGCCACAGCAATGAGAAGCCCATGCACTGCAACAAAGAGTAGCCCCTGCTCTCCACAACTAGAGAAAGCCCGCGTGCAGCAACCAAGACCCAATGCAACAAAAAATAAGTAAAATTAAATTGATTCTTTTAAAAAAAACCCCAAAAAACAGGGCTCCCCTGGTGGCGAAGTGATTGAGAGTCCGCCTGCCAATGCCCCGGTCCGGGAAGATCCCACATGCAGCGGATTGGCTGGGCCCGTAAGCCATGGCCGCTAAGCCTGCACGTCTGGAGCCTGTGCTCCGAAACGGGAGAGGCCACAGCAGTGAGAGGCCACAGCAGTGAGAGGCCCGCGTACCGCAAAAAAAAAAAAAGAACACAAACAGTACAGGGTATTTCACCTCTAGATTCAGTGTATATAAGTATAACCGAATTCTAAACACAAAAAATCTGGAGTTTATTATTCTACCATGTAAGAAGGCATAATGGAATAGCAAGGGGAAAAAAAAAAAACCAGGCCTACTCCAAACTCATTCCAAAGGAACAAACAATAGCACAATGCACTCTAATGTATTCAATATATCCTTGGACAAGAATGTTTAAGAGCCATACAATCCTATGAGTAGATGCTGAAAAAAAAATTTGCTAAAACTCAATAGCTCATTCTAATAACAGCCACATCTAACAGAAGACTACAATAAATGATAAAAACTATTAACCAAAAACACAATAATTATCATTCTAAAAGGTGAAATATTAAAACCATTCCAATTAGCATCAGCAACTAGAAAGGGATATATCACCATTATTAGTTAATATTCCTCTTGGAGGTTCCAGCCAATGGAATAAGAAAATGAAATAACTGGTTTAAACATTGACTATAAGAGATAAAACTATTTCTTTTGCTGATAACACTGAATACCTAGAAAACACAGAAATTCTAATTTTAAAAACCACCCAAATTAATAAGAAAATAAGGCAAGGTGGTTTGATACAAGAAAAACATTCAAACATTAACAGCTTTTCTTTAGGTTAGCAATTAATATCCAGAAATGAAAATGAAGGGGAAAATTCCACTCACAATGGCTACAAACATAAATATTTAAGGAAAAAATGTAATAAGAAAGACATGCCATGTATGAAGAAGAAAACTATAAAATCTTAGTTAAGGCCGTAAAATATGAATAAGTGAAAAGACAAACTACATTCTGGGGTGGGAAAGCTTAATGGCTTTCTCCAAAAACTAGTAAATTTTATGCAGTTCCAGATGGATTAAAGACAAATGTTAAAAAAAAAATCTACATGTACTGTAAGGTTGCTGATATATGATAAAGATAACATTTAAATTTAGTGGGAATTTATTTAATATATAGGGATGGACAACTGACTATCCATCTGAAAGAAAAAACAGCTCCAGTTCCTCTCTCATACCACATATAAAAATAAATTTCAGGTAAATTAATGATTTTTTAAAATCAAAAATCTTAGAAGAAAACCTAGGAGATCCCATGTATAATCTAGGGTGGGGAAGACCTTAACCAAGTTAGGAAAACCGAAAGAAAAGAGAAATACATTTGATTATATAAAAACTGAAACATTTTGCATGGCACAAGTCCCCATAAACAGTCAAAAGATTTAGAAAAAATTGGCAATGCAGATGACGGACAGGAGTTGACATCTACACTATAAAGCAAGCCTATACACCAATAAGGAAAAATGATCAAAAAGAAAAGATAAAGAATGTGAATAAACAAGTCACAGAAGAACAAAATGAGATGGCCTCTAAACAAAGGAAAACATCAAATTCAGAGAAATGTAAATCAAATGAGATGCCATTTTCATCCATCAGACAGGAAAATTTAGAGAGAGAACACCTGCTGGGAGGGAAAGGGATATTGCCTATAAAAATGGGAACTGTTATAGCCGTTTGGAAAAGGAATCTGACAGCATCTATTAAAAGCAAAAATATACATAGTCCTCATCTCAGTAATCCTACAATTGGAAACCTAATCTCCATAGATATAAACACAACAATGGGACGTAAGAACAAGGGTATTTAAACTATTGTTCTTGGTGGCAAAAAA
>NW_020173731.1:11532251-11534048 GCF_003031525.2 Neophocaena asiaeorientalis asiaeorientalis | reverse complement strand
AGGGTTATTAAAATATTTTTTTTGGGGGAAAAAAAAAAAAAAAAAAAAAAAAAAAAAGCCAGGAAACAAGGTAAATACCCATTATTAGTGTAATGGATGAAAAAATTGTGGTATTCAAATATGGATAAATTACACTAATTCTCTTCAAAATTTTTATTGGTGTTACTTAAGTGAAAAAAAGCAAGACACAAAGTGTATATCTCATTTTTTTGTTAATATTATGTATATACACACACACACATATAGGCATAGAGAAAAATATGGAAGGAGTTACACAGGATTATCAACACAGAATGGAGGAGGCAAGGGAAAAAAAGAACACGTTTTAAAAAAAAGCATTTATAGGGAATTCCCTGGCAGTCCAGCGGTTAAGACTCCATGCTTCCATGCAGAGGGCACAGGTTCAGTCCCTGATCAGAGAACTAAGATCCCACAAGCTGCACGGCACAGCCAAAAAATATAAAAAAGCATTTACAGTTAAGTTAAAATTTGATATCGTGAGTGTGTATCTACACGAACGCATTAAAAATCCTTAGTTCTATTATCTCCTAATGTGTAGGAATAGTATCTCGTAAAATTAAGTGAAGAAAGCAAGTTGCAAAAAATGTGTATAAAAAGTTCTATTTCTGTAAAAAACAAAGCCCTTACAAACTGTATTTAATTATACTCATATGAGCAAGGAAAAGGTATAAAAGGATAAATTCCAGACAGTTACCATTTGGAAAGGAGGAAAAAGGCAACTTTTTCTGTATGCATATTTGTACTGTGTCCACTGTTGCGATAAATATGTACTGTACATGTTAATTTGAAAAGCATGAATTTAAAGAACTTTAACTTTAATGAGTTTTCTAGACTTAAACTCATGCTGGCTTATCATTTCTTTGAAGTGCTCAAGCCTGCATTTATCATTAGCAGCTACGGCTTACTGAATGCTTATGTGTCAGACTCCGTACTAAGGTCTTCTACATACTGTCTCATTTGCTCCTCTCAATTCACTATTGAGTATTATCATACTCCATTTCATAGATAAAGAAAGTTAGGATTAAAGGTTATCCCCAAACTGACAGTTAAAAAGTGGCAAAACTGGAACCTGACCAAGAAACCCTACTCTTAACTATAACTGCACTAAAAAGCCTCTATAATCTTGCCCAAATTTGACCTCAAGGTTACTAGTCTATGATTTGCAAAACACATCTGCCCTTTATTGAAAATAGTCAAAATTCTGCCCATCTTCTTTTTTTCAGCATGTCTTCTTTCCTCTCCCCAACTCTCAAAGATCACCAACATTATTTCACATGCCAAGTTCCTTCAAGGCCAAGGAATATAATTCGACCAAGAGAAGTGAGCTAAGTGACCCATCTAAAATCTCTACCTATTGAGAACTCTTCTTGGCAATAACCAATGATCACTTTATTTGTTCAAAACCAAACAAACAAACAAAAATCCTTTTCCCCAGAGAAGGCAAAAGAAAAATAAGAAGTTAAGCATTCCTCATGGAAGCAACCTAAATGCCCATCAACAGACAAATGGATAAAGAAGATGTGGTACATATATACAATGGAATATTACTCAGCCATAAAAAGGAATGAAATTGGGTCATTTGTAGAGACGTGAATGGACCTAGAGACTGTCATTCAGAGTGAAGTAAGTCAGAAAGAGAAGAACAAATATTAACGCATATATGTGGAACCTAGAAAAATGGTACAGATGAACCGGTTTGCAGGGCAGAAATAGAGACACAGATGTAGAGAACAAATGTATGGACACCAAGCGGGGAAAGCGGCGGGGATGGGGGGT
>NW_020173731.1:11489980-11532235 GCF_003031525.2 Neophocaena asiaeorientalis asiaeorientalis | reverse complement strand
GGGGAGGAAGGGGGCAACGGGCGGGGTGGGGGTGGTGGTGGGATGAATTGGGAGATTGGGATTGACATGTATACACTAATATGTATAAAATGGACAACTATGGGATTGACATGTATACACTAATATGTAGAAAACGGACAACTAATAAGAACCTGCTGTATAAAAAAAATTATAAAATAAAATTCAAAACAAAAGAAGTATTCCACTTCCCTTTTGCCTATAAACTATAAAAGCCCAGAGTAGGCGCATGAAAGATATTTGTTGAGTGTTGAATGAATAACTTTGGTATTACACCATCCAGCCCAACCAAGCAGGAAACTTCTTTGCTCTTAGCACTCCACATAATGCTAAAAACCCTTTCTAGTTGCCTCATTTTTACAATCTTTGCCTTCAGTCACATTAGCTTTCCTGACACTATTCTTAAAAGCTAGTGCCACCCTCATATATTCACCTTCAGCAACGTGCCCTTCTTTTGTACATGCCTCTTTGGAACCTGAGTTTAGACTGCTTTCGGCGCAAGCACACCAGTTCCCTCAGGTGCCTCCTCCTTTTTTCCCAGTTAGGACCCTTCCTCCAAACTGCCTTTTAGCTTTCTAGGTCTTGGAATAATTTGTTCTCTAAATTGCTGAACATCCACCTCCTTAAAAACTCGGTTACCATGAACTCTAAAATTTCGTGGTCCTTTTCTCCCAGTGGAAGTATTTTTCACTTGCCAACCAATTCCTCCCTACCGTAACAGTTAGGTCCAGAGTAGCAGTTTCCATTCCACTTCCTCAATCTAACAGGTGATGACACAATCCGCAGCATTTCTTTTTAGAGAAATGCAACTTGCAGGTGGCTAAATAACTGATCTTACCACTCCCCAATCTGATGCCATCGCTACCATAATTACTATATTTCCTTGGCTCCAGTCTGGCCTCCCTCATCAATCCTTAAGAAAGCTGCTACAGCCAACTTTCTAAGCCCCAAATCTCATCATGTCACTTACCTGCTCAAAAATCTCCCTTGTTAAACAATATGCTGAACTCCTAAGTATAATTTTAAAAAGCAGTAATCTGGCCCCAACCAGTATTTTCCATTTTATCTTTGACTAACTCCGCATTAGCACCTGGGACAGAACCTTGCATAATCCACCCTAAGCACCAGCTGTAAACTGCTAACCATTTCCAGAATATATATCACATGTTCATGCCTCAGAATGTTCGCCCCTACTGTTCTCTGCACTGGTAATTACCTTCTCCATTTGTCCCTCTGGAAAAATCCTCCTCCATGTTTACTGTCTGCGTTAAATGGCACTTCCTCTATAAAGTCATCCCCAAATTCCACCGCCAACCCCAACAAGGCATAATTAATTGCTCTTTCAGCTGGATTCCCATAATGGGGTTCCCACTATTTATTGTGGTTCCATTTCATAGTTATTTGTTTATGCCCCTATCCTCCTAGTTTTATGTATTTATCCAGGGCAAAAGCTGTATCTCATTTCAGTGTTTATCAAACATTAGGAGCCAATCCACCACAATGGATAAATCATTCAGTGAGCCATACCATGAAAGTTTTTTAATAGATCAGAAGATATCAGAGGACACTGAGCATAACAACAATTAGTATCATTTTCAGAAACAGTTATATGTGTATGTATATATAATGGACTGTGATAGAAAATACATTTCTTACGATGAGCTGTAGTAAAAGTAAGTTTGAAAAACTCTTATTTAACTTTTACCTCCAACGCCTACTGCCTAATACACAGCAAGGGCTCAGAAGTGGCTGCAGAGGTAAAAGCATTTGAGTGTCCACATTAAGAATACATTATCATTCCTTTCCTTTATCTGGACAGATAAGGTTTGGTATGCTCCCACAATCACATTACTTCTGTTCCTTTCTCCTTTATATCTGTAATAATTAATTTTCTTGCTGTAAAACTCAAGTCATTCCCATAGAGATTTATATCTTTTGAATCCAGCCATTCTTCTTTTAAATTGTCTAACCTTCCAATGCTAAATATTCCTTCCTAAGTTCTACCCACATGAATCTTCTGTATCATACAAGAAAAATCTTTCCCATCTGCTCTTTCTTTCAAGGTATGAGCCTATCTATCACCTTTCCTCCATAGTTAAGTTTTTAAAAATAAACATCAACCCTTTGCCTCCAGTCCATCTCACTCATCTTCCTAAAATCATTGTAACCCAGCTTCTGTTCAAGTTGCTAAGGAGCCCCAAGTTGCCCAAGAACTAAGTAGAGTAGCCCTTTCTCAGCTCTTAGCCTCAACTGCTCTACAACTGCTTCTATGGAAGACTCCACACCAACCTGCATTCTCTTCTACCTCTACATGAATAAATATATGAAAAGCACTTGAAAATAGGTCTAGCTCATAGTTAGTACTATGTAACTGTTAGTTGATATATTATCATTTATTCCTCCTCTTATTCCCTAAATATAGATGATTGTCCAAGATTCTGTCCTCAGCAGTTTTCTTTTTTCCCCTCCCACTTTCTCCCTGGGTCTTATCATCTCCTCACAAGGTTTTGTCTAGCCCACCTGTAGGAAGGTTACAAATCTCTCTCATAAATCCAAACCCATCTCCTGAACCAGAGGCCCACACTCAACATACCCAATGCTAACTGTCTTTTCCAAATGTCCTTAAATGTTTATGAATAGCGCCATCACAGTTCCCATCATTTTTCACTTCACTCTCTTCCTCACCACCAGCACCACCACCAGTGCCACTACCACCATGATATGCAGTCAATTTTCAAACTGTCAACTCTACCTTCTCAATGTCTTTTCTTTCCATTTTCTAGTGCAGACCTTCTTTATCCCTCATCTACTCTAGCCCTCCAAATTGGCAGACTCAACTACACACTGTTGTCAGATAAATCTTTTTTTAAAAAAATCACAGCTCTGATTGAGTTACTTACCAGGTCAAAACCCTTCAATGGATCTGCCCTACTTTCCTTAAAAAGCACAGCTTTTCAGCTGGGTATTCAAAAGCCTCCAAGGAGTAGATGGTACCAATCCCATCTCTTGGCCTTCTCCTTATTCACAGTACCCACAACCTGGCCAAGCCGGAAAATACCTTTAGGACTCATCTCACTGATGTCTTAGCTCAAACGTATTCCTAATAAACACTCCTTCCAGTATCTTCATACTTCAGTCTGTCAATATTTTACCAATCTTAAATATCCACTCAAAACTCCAAATCCTCCACAGGTTTGGTTTTTTGGTTGTTTGTTTTTGTTCTTTCTTGATTACCTTTCTTCCCCTGCCCCAAAGATATTCACTCCCTCTTCCAAATGTTCTTAGCCCTTAGTAAAGACTCTTTAAGGCTGGCCATATATACACTAATATGTATAAAACAGATAGCTAATAAGAACTTACTGTATAAAAAGTAAATTTTTTTAAAAAGGGTGACCTATATTCTGCGATATAGTATAGCTATTTACATAAACACCTTATTCTCCACACTTAACAAAAAGCTCCTTAAAAGCAAAGACCATTCCTTAAATAGCTTTACAGTCTTTAAGACTGCCAGTATATCTTCTGAATCTAACTTTTTTAAAGAGAAACACAACCACTGAAAATAGCAAGTCGCTTAGTTCTTGAAAACCTCAGACATCCTTAGGCTACGATGCTAAATATTACCTAATGAAAACGACAGTTTATAGACAACTTGGGTAAAGGGTAAGGAAGAAATGAATCAGAGAGGGTGACAAAAGGAAACTGCTTTGTAGTTCACCCCTCAGTGTTTTACACACCGTCCCTGATAAAGACCTTAAATAGAAAGTCAAGGTAACTGGATTCCAGTGCCACCTCTATGCCAACTATACCATTTACTTGCTTAGTGCCTTCAAGTCAGTACCCTCTGAGCCTTTTTTAATTTATTCAATGAGGGACTTGTACTAGAAGATAAACACGTTCCCCTCCTTAGGCACCCCATGTTTCTTCAAAACTCCATGCTTCACCCAAAACCCTGACAAGTGTTCAAAGCTTTACCTCAAGCCTCACTTCCTCAGATTCCTTCCCCCAGTAACTCTGGTCCTGCCTGCTCTGGGCTACTTCAGCACCTGTGATCCTTGTAACCGAAACTAAGTCACAAACTATCTGTCCCTAACGCTTCACAATTGAACTGCAAAGTAGCCTCGGGAAAAGCAATGCATTCCGCTCAGGCAGAAGCTAGGCTTCCTCTCCCTGCTGCTGCTCCATAGCAAGGCGCCCAAAAAGATGCATCTAGAACTGTGTCCCTAATGTGGCAGCCTGAGTCCCCTCCGCCTGGGTTCCCTCCTTTCCAGGACCAAAAGGTTCTCTAAGAAGCAGCCATAGTCCTCCTCACCCAGTAACTCGAGGTTCATCCCTGAGGACTCTGGCCTTCTGGTCTCAGCTCCAGCAACGACACCTTCTCTCCCAACCGCTTCCAAAACCTGCGTCTAACTGGGAGACGCCGCAAAGAGCCTGGCACAAGCTCCGGAGACTTTCTGGTTTAGAAGACCCCACGGCTTCCGCTTTCTTCCCTCGCCTTCCTTGTTCTTTCAAGTGGGCTGTCCATGTATATGCCTAACCAAAAAGAAGAAAAAAACTCTCTCGGAATCACTTGACTGTGATATTTTTTAATGGATAAAAATGCTATCGTCACTCAGGTTTTTTTTAAAAGTGCAAGAATTTGGGGCTGTTTTCTCTCGGATCATGTAAGTGAGCGAGAGAGTTTAGGCACATAGTTAGACTACTAATCCTTCCCGTGTTGTGCGTTCAGCGGCGTTGTCCCGGCGGGCTGCCTCAGATGCCGCCGGAAGGGTTCCGGCCGAGCGCCCGAAGTAGCACAGCAGGAACGGTTGGCCCCAGAGCTCGAGTGTGGAGCGCAGCTGTATGCGACAAGGCGGTACTCGCCCTGTATGTAGCCTAGTTATCGTGTATCTGTCTCAGTCTCGTGAGAATTATTTCACATTGGTAAAGGTATGCCATCGATCCCACAGAAACGTCCGATAGAATTTATCTAAGGATTTACCGTGTACCCAGGATTGACCAGGACCCTGGAAGTGAATTGGAATGGGAGGTGGCTGAGTTCCCTGGAACTCAATCAGACAGAACTGTGATGAGATACCCAAAGCTACTAGAGGCCAGTTGATGTAACTAGCGAATGGGCAAATTCTGTATAAACAGGTTTTGACTATGGACGCTGTGGGCTATGACAAAAAGGAAAGATGGGCGTAGGTTGGCTGCAAAAAACAGGACTGGAGCTAGATCTTCTTATGTAGATTATGTGGCCTCTTATGTAGCCAGTAATCCCAGCTCCTTTCTTAGTACTAACTTCACCCCTTGGGCAGTATTTTATCCTCTGTGTCTCAGTTTTCTTATATGTAAAATGGGGGTAGTGCTTACAGGGTTATTGTGAAGGTTAAATGAGTAAACACATATGAAATACTTAGAACAGCAAGTGCCCAGTAAATGTGAGCTATTACTACTTTCCCCTAAATTATCTCACTTCCAGACTTCCCTGGTGGTACAGTGGTTAACAGTCTGCCTGCCAATGCAGGGGACACGGGTTCAAGCCCTGGTCCGGGAAGATCCCACGTGCCGCAGAGCTACTGAGCCTGCATGCCACAACTACTGAGCCTGCGTGCCACAACTACTGAAGCCCACACACCTAGAGCCCGTGCTCCGCAACAAGAGAAGCCACCGCAATGAGAAGCCCGTGCACCTCAAGGAAGAGTAGCCCCTGCTCGCTGCAACTAGAGAAAGCCCACGCGCAGCAACAAAGACCCAATGCAGCCAAAGATAAATAAATAAATTTATAAAAAAAAGAAAAAAATTATCTCACTTCCTTGACAACATTAGGGTAGCTACTGGCCCCATTTGACCAAGTGCAGTAATTGAGGCTCAGAGAAATTAGACATGTTAAAGAGAAAACCACAGGCCCAAAACGGCGTCACTTGTGCTAAAGCCCGTGATACCAGATCTAGATCTAACACCTGATCTAAATGCAGTTTCAAACCTTCACCAGAAATGTAATCTTTATTGGCTAGTCTGGTATTTTCAGCACCAACGAGGTAATATGTCTCCTGGGCCCTCTCCACCTCTGCTTACCACCCAACACCCCCCAGAAGGGGTAATCTGCATGATAAAACCCTTGCCATTCCCTTCCTCCCAGAAAGAAGGTCTCTTGACCTAAAAATAATCCTTTCTTTTCTTTTGCTAATAACTCCCTTACCCTACCCTTCTTCCTATAAAAAGCTTCCATTTTGTACATCCCTCAGAGTGCCCTTCTGTTTACTAGATGGGATGCTGCCCATCTAGTTTAATAATGCCAATTAGATCTTCAAACTTACTTGGCTGAATTTTGGGTTTTAACAGGCAGTTTGCATTCCTTCACATATCCAAAACGTGGCCAAAATGCATCTCAAATATTGTACTACCAACAATGGTATGTAGGAGTATTTCTGCACACCTTGGTAATCATTCATTATTATCAGTTCTCTCAAACGCTGCCAAGTGGGTGGGTGAAAAAATGTCATTGTTACATTTATTTCCTAATAAGGATGATCAGCTTTTCACATGTATAAGTGTGTATTTTTCTCTTCTGTGAGGTGACCGGTTCATATCCTCTGTCTATTTTTTGGATGGAGTATTCATCTTGTTTGATTTTTTTTTTTTTTTTTTTTTGCGGTACGCAGGCCTCTCATTCTTGTGGCCTCTCCCATTGCGGAGCACAGGCTCTGGACGCACAGGCTCAGCGGCCATGGCTCACGGGCCCAGCCGCTCCGCAGCATGTGGGATCTTCCCGGACGGGGGCACGAACCCGTGTCCCCTGCATCGGCAGGCGGACTCGCAACCACTGCGCCACCAGGGAAGCCCCCTTGTTTGATTTTTAAGCAAGGACTAATATGATCAGATTGATGCTTAAAGAAAGAAAACAAGGACAATGTGGAGCAGGGCTTGATTAGAGGGGTGGAGATTACTACAGTAATCTTGTAGAGATGAGGAAGACCTAGGTAATGCATTCAAGAGAGGTACCAGACAGAACTGACTGAATGGGAAAGACCTTTTGCATGTGGAAAGTAGAAGGTCAGGAGGCTGGTGTGACTCCCATGTTTCTAGTTTGGTGGTTCCATTTGCCCAAGTAGAGAATGCAGGAAAAGTAATAGCTTTGGCAATGTAGATAAAGAGTACCCCACTGGGACAAGTTGAGTTTAAGGAGCCTGTGAGAAATTGAAGTGATCCTACAAGCATGGAGTCTAGGCTAAAGATCTACTGTATTTCACCAATTCTAATATGTACACTTTTCCACATTTAAAAATCTCTGAAATAGAGATATATCTTACATTTGATTATATCTCATATTTAGCAGTGGGTTTGTTAGTGCTAAGAATCACTAAGATAAGATAATCATGTGTCTTATAACTTGTGGCATCTTTGATTTGATGATAAACAGTGCTATTGGTCGACTTTTGCTTTACAAAGTCTTTTTTTTTGGCTGCGACATGCAGGATCCTAGTTCCCCATCCAGGGATCGAACCCATGCACCCTGCAGTGGAAGTGTGAAGTCTCAACCACTGGACCACCAGGGAATTCCCTACAAAGTCTTATTAATACTACCAACTACAAAGGAAGGTACCCATATTTGTGTGTTGAAGGGGAGAAAGGGAAATTTAATATTCTTCCTTCTCGCCCTGAAGCAACTTGTACCTGTCATTCAGATTCTATGTGAGAACTTTTTTTAGCTAGGCTGAACTTCTGTTTCATTAAAGACTTTTACAGATCCTCCTGAAATTAGGCCAGCAGGTATTTACCTCTTCTCCAGGTAAAAATGAGGAATTCTCTGAGTGGAGCTCCTCCTAATCAGCTAGGATACACTCCTGCAGCTGGCTCAAATCACAGGCAGTATGGTGACGGCCAGGAGATTATTGTAACATTTCAAGGATATAACCAGTGGTTCTCAACTTTAGCCATACGTTGGACTTTCTGGGGCGCTTCAAAATAATATAGGTGCCTGGGTCCCACACCTAGAGATCCTGCATTAATTGCAGAATCTACCTAGAGCATTCCTAGGCATGGTATTTTAAAAGCTAGGTGATTCTAATGTTCAGACAAGGTTGAAAACCACTACTGTAGTACAAGGCTGGGGGTGCAACCCAAATTATTGGCTGAGACAGGGAGTGAAGTCTTTCTCAGAAAGTGTACACTTGACCACAATCTGTGCTTATTGTCAGAGATTACAGACTTCAAACGTAGAGCTAAGAAAGAAAACATTATATGGGCAGTAACATCACAGCTCTTGGTTCCCTGGAGGAAAGAAGGATTGGAGGGGAAGAAAGATCTGTACTATTCACTTGAATATACACCTCCAACAATGGAAAAATACACATGCACAGGTTATTTATTGCAGTACTGTTTGTAATTGCAAAATATTGGAAACAACCTAAGTGTTCATACATTTATGGTGTATAATACAATGGCATACTCAGCAGCTATTTTAAAAAATGAGGAAGAACTCTGTGAAATGATATAAAGTGGTTGCCAAGACATACTGCTAAAAGAAAAATGCAAACCACAAAAGATTTATCTATACAATGCTGACCTAAGAAAGAAAGGAATATAAGAAAACATACTGCTTTTGCCCATATGTGTAAAAGAAATACAGAAAAGATAAATCAGAAACTAAGGAGACTGGTTACCTATAGGGAACAGGTGTGAAAAGAATGGAAAAAAGGGGGGGTAAACAAGAATGGGGTAACAGGGATGAGGAGGTAGTGATACTGTATATATTTTTTAACATCTTTATTGGAGTATAATTGCTTTACAATGTTGTGTTAGTTTCAGCTGTATAACAAAGTGAATCAGCTATAAGCATACGTATATCCCCACATCCCCTACCTCTTGCGTCCCCCTCCCACCCTCCTTATCCCACCCCTCTAGGTGCTCGCAAAGCACCAAGCTGATTTCCCTATGCTATATAGCTGCTTCCCACTAGCTATCTATTTTACATTTGGTAGTGTATATATGTCCATGCCACTCTCTCACTTTGTCCCAGTTTACTCTTCCCCCACCACGTGTCCACAAGTCCATTCTATACGTCTGTGTCTTTATTCCTGTCCTGCCCCTAGGTTCATGAGAACCTTTTTTTTTTAGATTCAATAAATATGTTTAGCATACAGTATTTGTTTTACTCTACCAAATTCACTGATTAGCTCTAGTAGTTTTCTGGTATAGTAGTTCTCTATGTATAGTATCATGTTATCTGCAAACTGTGGCAGTTTTACTTCTTCTTTTCGGATTTGCATTCCTTTTATTTCTTTTTCTTCTCTGATTTTTGTGGCTAAAACTTCCAAAACTATGTTGAATAATATAGTGGTGAGAGAGGACAACCTTATCTTCATCCTGATCTTAGAGGAAATGCTTTCAGTTTTTCATCATTGAGAATGATGTTGGCTGTGGGTTTGTCATGTATGGCCTTCATTATGTTGAGGTAGGTTCCCTCTATGCCTGATTTCTGGAGAGGTTTTTTCATAAATGGGAGTTGAATTTTGTCAAAAGCTTTTTCTAAAAAAAAAAAAGCTTTTTCTGCATCTACTGAGATGATCATACGGTTTTTCTCCTTCAATTTGTTAATATGGTGTATCATGTTCCTATTACCATTTTCTTAATTGTTTTCGGTTTGTTTTTGTAGGTCTTTTCCTTCTCTTGTGTTTCCTGCCCAGAGAAGTTCCTTTAGCGTTTGTTGTAAAGGTGGTTTTGTGGTGCTGAATTCTCTTAACTTTTGCTTATCTGTAAAGGTTTTAATTTCTCCATTGAATCTGAATGAGGTCCTTGCTGGGTAGAGTAATCTTGGTTGTAGGTTTTTCCCTTTCATCACTTTAAATATGTCCTGCCACTCCCTTCTGGCTTGCAGAGTTTCTGCTGAAAAATCAGCTGTTAACCTTATGGGGATTCCCTTGTATGTTATTTGTTGCTTTACCCTTGCTGCCTTTAATATTTTTTTTGTATTTCATTTTTGATATTTTGATTAATATGTGTCTTGGCGTATTTCTTCTTGGATTTATCCTGTATGGTACTCTCTATGCTTCCTGGACTTGATTGACTACTTCCTTTCCCATGTTAGGGAAGTTTTTGACTATAATGTCTTCAAATATTTTCTCAGACCCTTTCTTTTTCTCTTCTTCTTCTGAACCACTATAGTTCGAATGTTGGTGTCTTTAATGTTGTCCCAGAGGTCTCTGAGACTGTCCTCAATACTTTTCATTCTTTTTTCTTTATTCTGCTCCCTGGCAGTGATTTCCACCATTTTATCTCCCAGGTCACTTATCCATTCTTCTGCCTCAGTTATTCTGTTATTGATTCCTCCTAGAGTATTTTTAATTTCAGTAATTGTGTTGTTCATCACTGGTTGTTTGCTCTTTAGTTCTTCTAGATCCTTGTTAAATGTTTCTTGTATTTTCTCCATTCTTTTTCCTAGAGCTTGGATCATCTTTACTATGATTACTCTGAATTCTTTTTCAGCTAGGTTGCCTATTTCCTCTTCATTTATTTAGTCTTGTAGGTTTTTACCTTGCTTCTTCATGTGTAACATATTTTTTTGTCGTTTCTTTCTTTCTTTTTTTTTTTTTGTTGGGTGGTGCTGTATTCCTATCTTACTGGTTGTTTGGCTTGAGGCGTCCAGCACTGGAGTTTGCAGGCAGTTGGATAGAGCTAGGTCTTGGTGCTGAGATGAGGACCTCTGGGAAGACTCAGAGGTCCCACCACAGGAGCTCGGGGCTGACCTTCTGGCCTGGGAACCAAGATCCCGCAAGCTTTGTAGCACAGTAAAAAAAAAAAAGAAAGAAGAAAAGGAGCAGTACAATCTTAAAGAATAAAAAACAAAATTAAATTAGAAAGATAAAGTATATATTAGGAAAAATAAAACTATAATTGAAACAACTGCAACATGGTAAAATAAAACCACAACAGAAAAAGAAAAAGAAAAAAAGGGGGGTGGTGGAACAAGCCAAAAGGAGAGAACAATAACAAAGTATAAAGAATAAAATAAAATTAGAAAAATAAATATTTATTAGGAAAAATAAAAATATAAAAGAATCAACATCAATGAATCAACAAGGTAAAACAGAACCCCAATCTAAAAGGAAAAAAAAAGAAAAGCCTTGGCTATGGGGGCGGAGTTTAGGTGGGGGTGGAATTTAGGCAGGGGTGGGGTTTATGGTGGGGCAGGACCTAGTGGCAGGACCTAGGCGGGTGGGGGGTGGTGTTTGAGCATGGGGCGGGGCCTAGGCCAGGCGACTTTCAAGCGTGGGGCGGTGCTTCTGCTTAGTACCTGCAGCGGAAGCGGGGAGGCAGCCCGTCAAAAGCAGGGCGTCTGGAGTGAGGAGTTCTGGAGTTTGGAGGTAGGGCCTTGAGTGAGGATGTGTCGGTGGGGTTTAGGCCCAGTGCGGTGGGGGTTTCCAAGTGTAGAGGTAGGGCCCTGGGTGCGGGTGTAGGGGCGGGGCTTAGGTTCTGAGCGGCAAGTGGGAGACTCTGAGGGCAGGGGAATAGGCCTGGGAGTCCAACAGGCTCCCCAGTGCCTAAGTGGACAGGGAAAGCGCTGTCCGCGTTCCCTTCCATTCCTTCGTGCCTCTCCCCCACCGTCTCCCCCAGGGTCTCCCCCGTCGCCGCTGGACCCCTAACCGTGGGGTGGGGGACCCACTTGGTGTCAGAACACCTACTCATCCCCAACCACCCCTCAGGGGTGCTGGTCCTGGAGGTCCGGCCTTTACTTTTGCTCCCCCTTCTCCCCCTCCCACTCCCTCAGGAGCCGTGCATCTGGAGGGGGCCTTGGTGGGCAAAGGATCAGGCCTGGGATCTCAGCAGAGGTTCCTGGGGGCCCAAGTGGGCAGGGGAAACCTGGCCATGCTCCCTGTTGATCCTCTGCCCTCCCAGTTGTTCCCCAATTTTCCCCTTAGGGCGTGGGATCCCTTGCCCTCCCCCAGCTGTCCCTCAGGGGGCGCCAGTCCCGTCCTGCCTCCACTCTCCTCCCCCTTCACTCCCCCCGTCCTACCTGATGGCTGGGGGTTCCTCCTGTCCCCTTAGGTGTCCGTGGCCCCCCACCGGTGCCTGGTAGGTGCCCTAGTTGTGAAGAGACGCGAATTCTGCATCCTCCTGGTACGCCATCTTGGATAGCGTATATTTTTGTATTGCTTTGACCCTTAGAACCATAGTGGTGTATCACATACCCCCAAAATAAACAAACAGCTAAAACCAGTTAGGATGTGGAGAGAACCCAAAAGGAATAAAAATGCTAACAAATGAACCTATTCTAAAACAATAACATAACTACACTAAAAAGGATGGGAGGAAAAGAACTAAGATGAATTCTGGGAAACAGCATCTTGATGGGATACTATAAGCCTAAAGACAAAAAGAACTATAGAAAATATCACCATTAGGTAAACACTAGTAATTGTTGCAGACAAGTTCCTTTAATGAGTGCTAAAATTAGTGGGCAGAAGTTTGAGAAGAAACAGAGTTTGCATAGTCTCAAAATATCTCCCACAAGATATTTATTAACTATAAAGGAAAATATAGTAATTTTACAGGGAGAAACCTAGTGTAAACCACCTTAAGTGATAAATGTCAATATCACCAGTAATAAGATACATAACATCATGAACCTGTGATAGAATTCACTGAGGACACACATCATACCTGTAATATTCAGTCTAGCTATTCTAAAACATCAGACAAACTCAAATTGAGGGACATTTGACAAAATAACTGACCAGTACTCTTCAAAAAAGTCAGTCATGAAAGACAAGGAAAGACTAAGGAGCTTTTACAGACTGCACAAGGCTAAGGAGAAATAACTAAATGCAATGTGGGATCCTGGACAGGATCCTAGAAAAAGAAAAAGCCATTAGTAGAAAAACGTAAAATTCAAAAAAGGCCTTTAGTTAGTGGTATTGCACCAATGTTAATTTTTTGGGTTCTGATCATTGTACTGTAGTTATGTAAGATGGTAACATTAGGGGAAGATGGAGGAGAGATATATGGAAACTCTTAAGCCTATCTTTGCAACTTTTCTGTAAGTCTAAAATTAATTCAAGATAAAAAGTTAAAAAGAAAAAGGACAGGGACTTCCCTGGCCGTCCAGTGGTTAAGACTCACGCTTCCACTGCAGGGGACACGGGTTTGATCCCTGGTCGGGGAACTAAGATCCCGCATGCTGGGCAGCACAGCCAAAAAAAGAAGAAAAAAGAAAGAAAAAGGACATTATCTTCTCCTACAACTCTTCTCATGAAGGTGGTTAACCCGAATCAAATTTTGCAGAACCTTCCAGAAGATCATTGCCTAACAATAAAAGGAAAGGACGAAAGACTTTTAAAAATACAACTAACTTACATTCAAGCAATTCCACATAAAGTTACTGGATCTGAAGAGGTGATAAGGAACTAGAAAAATGGTGGAAAACATAAGTCAATCTAAAGTTACGATCTCCAAAACACAGGAAACACTGGTTCTATTTCCAACATATGGAGTCCAGAAACTCCTTTTGGAGGCTCTTCCTCCAGGACCAGAGCGTGGAGCAGCTTCAGGGCATGAGACTTGTGCAGTCACATAGGACCCCACATTTAGAAGGGCCCCACACTTGGTTTAATGTCCTGCTGTTGCCATCTTGAAAGTCTTAATTTTTGAACAAGGGAGCCCTGCATTTTCATTTTGCACAGGGCCCCACAAATTACACAGCTAGTCCAGTCTGCCTCTACTCGTCAACCACAAGTTTGCAGAAAGAGCACCCCATGCACGTGGTGCACCCTGTCCCCCTGCCACAGTTGATTGCTCTATATGCCCTGATCCACACTGAACCCAATTAGACTCCTTTCCTAAGAATTTGAAGTAGGAACTAATTGGCCTCCATAGTCTGATACATCTATTGACGAGAATAGACGTGTATTACAGGGCCATTGGCTCCTAAACCATGGTAGTTGGCTGCAGATTGAATAATAAAAAAGAGGTTCAGAAACAAGTCAAAGATAATGCTCTCTGCATCCAACTTGTTTCCAGAACATGTTGCATTAAATTCCTCTCATTCTGTGAAATAGCCTTGGACCTTTATAGAAGACAACCTTTTTTTTTGGCCACATGGCATGTGGGATCTTAGTTCCCCTACCAGGGATCAAACCCGCGTCCCCTGCATTGGAAGCACGGAGTCTTAACCACTGGGCCACCAGTAAAGTCCCAAAGACAACCCTTTTACTTGTGCTATCCCAAAACATTTTTGTTGATTACAAGGGTCCTAACTAATTCCACTCCTTAACAGCAGAGAATGTTCAAACCCCATTTGTGTTGGAAGGGGTTAGGGAAGGAAGTATCATTTCAAACTGAAAAGACTTACAAAATTATTTCTAAAACCAAACCCAGCCATGCAAAATCACTTTGATAAAGAAAATCCACAGTTACTCCTCTTCAAAAACCGGAAAACATTGCATAAAGGAAAAAGCAACAAAGAAAAACCATATGAAAAGAACAGGTTGGTTTCTTCTCAGTTCTCTGACTTTCCAATTCTAATTATTTTGATCATCTTTTGTGGGCTGGATGCTAATATTCTTGATGAAGTTCAAGTTAAAGCCCTTTAAGAACATTAGACAAAAACCTGATGGGATTTTCAATGCAGTTTTTTTCCCTGTTTACCCTCTCTACCCGCTAGTCCAACAGGGCCTTTTTTTTTTTTTTTAAGGGAAGTTAGATAACTTGTTATAGAAGTCAGAGTTCAAGCTGTGGGTGCTTCCAAAAAGAGAACAACTGTTCTGTTTGGCAATAAATCTTTATAGGAGGAAGAAGAAAATTTTATTCCCCAATATCTCCACCCTCAGTGCTCTGTAAGTGGAATCTGAAGTCCACCTCATGCCAGGCCAGAACCCAGTTTCTTTTTAAGTCAGAAGTGAATATCTTTATTAATTTTAGTACACTTTTTAAAAAATGTATTAAAATTTTTTAAGGTTTTTTTAGGTTCACAGCAATATTGAACGAAAGGTACGGGAATTTCCCACATACCCCCCTGCCCCCACACAGGCATAGCCTCCTCCATTATCAACATCCCCACCAGAGTGGTACTTTTGTTAAAATTGGTAAACATACAATGACACATCGTTATCACTGAAAGTCCATAGTTTACCTTAGGGTTCACTTCTGTGTTGTGTATTCTATGGATTTTGACAAATATATAATGTCATGTATCCATGATTATAGTATCAGAATAGCTTCATTGCTTTAAAAATCCTCTGTGCTCCATTCACCCTGCCCTTCCCCCAGCCCCTGGCAAACACTGATCTTTGCACTGTCTCCACTGTTTTGCCTTTTCCAGAATGTCATAAAGTTGGAATCATACAGTGAGTAGTCTCTTCATGTTGGCTTCTTTTACCTAGTAATATGTGTTCAGGTTCCCTCCATGTCTTTTCATGGCTTGATAGCTCATTTCATTTTAGCGCTAAATAGTATTCCATTGTTTGGATGTATCAGACAATGTTTATTTATCAACTTACCTACTAAAGGACGTCTTGGTTGCTTCCAAGTTTTGGCGATTGTCAATGAATCTTCTGTAAACATCTGTGTGGAGGTTTCTGTGTGAACATAAGTTCTCAGTTCCTTTGGATAAATACCAAGGAGCATGATTACTGGTCTGTACCCTAAGAATATGTTTAGTTTTGTAAGAAACCACCAAACTGTCTTCCAAAGTGACTGGGACTGCACTGGGACTTCCCTGGTTGTCCAGTGGGTAAGACCTCACTCTCCCATTGTAGGGGGCCTGGGTTCAATCCCTGGTCAGGGAACTAGATTCCACATGCATGCTGCAACTAAGAAGTCCACATGGCACAACGAAGATCTGGCACAGCCTAAATAAATAAATAATAAGTATTAAAAAAAAAATGACTGTACCATTTTGCATTCCCACCAGCAATAGATGAGAGTTCCTGTTGCTTCATATCTTCATCAGCATTTGGTGTTGTCAATTTTCTGGTGTGTAGTGGTATCTCTTATTGTTTTAATTTGCATTTCCCTGATGACATATGATGTAGTGCATCTTTTCATATGCTTATCTGCCATCTGTATATCTTCTTTGGTGAGGGGTCTGTTCAGATCTTTTGCCCATTTTTTAAAATATTTATTTTTTATTTATTATTTTATTTTATTATTTATTTTGGCTGCACCGTGTCTTAGTTGTGGCACACGGGATCTTCTTTTTGCAGCACCGGCACGTGGACTTCTTAGTTGTGGCATGCGGGATCTTTTTTTAGTTGCGGCATGCGGGCTTCTTAGTAGCGACATGAGTGTGGGATCTAGTTCCCTGACGAGGGATCGAACGTGGGCCTCTGCATTGGGAGCACAGAGTCTTACCCACTGGACCACCAGGGAAATCCCTTGCCCATTTTTTAATCAGGTTGAGTTTTAAGAGTTCTTTTCTTTTTTTCATGGATCATGGCTTTGGTGTTGTATCTAAAAGTCATCACCATATCCAAGGTCATCTACATTTTCTCCTAGGAAAATGTTATATTCCAGGAATTTTATAATTTTACATTTAGTTCTGTGATCCATTTTGAGTTAACTTTTGTGAAGGTATAAGGTCTGAGTCTAAATTCATTTTTTTGCATGTGGATGTCTAGCTGTTCCAGTACCATTTGTTGAAAAGACTACCTTTTCTCCATTGTATTGCCTTTGCTCCTTTTTGGAGATCAGTTGACAATATTCATGTGGGTCTATTTATCTGTTCTTTCACTAATATCGCACTGTCCTGATTAGTGTACATTTATAGTAAGTCTTGAGGTCAGGTAGTGTCAATCCTCTGACTTGGTTCTTTTCCTTCAGTATTGTGTTGGCTGTTCTGGGTCTTTTGCCTCTCCATATAAACTTTAGAATCAATTTGTCCATATCCACAAAATAACTTGCAGTTGATTGAATACACAGATACAGAACCCGTGGATACAGAGGATCGATTATGGGACTTGTGCAACCGAGGGTTTTTGTGCCCGTGGCACGTCCTAGGACCAGTACCCCATGGATACTGAGGGATGATTTCACATTAATTGATTTTCAAATGTTGAACCAGCCTTGAATATGTGGGATAAATCTCACTAAATCATGGTATAATTAATTAATTAATTCTTTTTTTTTTTTTTTCTTTTTGCGGTACGCGGGCCTCTCACTGTTGTGGCCCCTCCCGTTGTGGAGCACAGGCTCTGGATGCACAGGCTCAGTGGCCATGGCTCATGGGCCCAGCCACTCCGTGGCATGTGGGATCTTCCCGGACCGGGGCACGAACCCGCACCCCCTGTATTGGCAGGCAGACCCTCAACCACTGCGCCACCAGGGAAGCCCCAATTAATTAATTTTTTATAGACATTGTTGGTGCTAATATTTTGTTGACAATTTTTGCATCTATGTTCATGAGAAATATTGATCTGTTGTCTTCTTTTCTTGTAATGTCTTTGTCTGGTTTTGGTATTAGGGAAGTGCCCTGGTAGAATAAGTTGGGAAGCAGTCCCTCTGCTTCTGTCTCCTGGAAAAGATTGTAGAAAAATGATATAATTTCTTCCTTAAATGTTTAGCAGAATTCACCAGTGAACCAGTATGAGCATGGTGCTTGCTATTTTGAAAGGTTAATTATTGATTCAATTTCTTTAATAGACACAGACCTATCAGATTATCTGTTTCTTGTGTGAGTTTTGGCAAAGTGTGTATTTCAAGGAATTGGTCCATTTCATCAAGGTTATCAGATTTGTGGGCATAGAGTTGTTCATAATATTCCTTTATTATCCTTTTAATGTCTATGTGATCTGTAGTCATGTTCCCTCTTTCATTTCTGATATTAGTAATTTGTGTCTACTCCCTTCTTTTCTTAGTTAGCCTGGCTAGAAGCTTATCACTTTTACTGATTTTTTCAAAGAACCAGCTTTTGGTTTTGTTGATTTCCTGTTTTCAATGTAATTTATTTCTGATTCTATATTTTTATTATTTCTTTCCTTCTGCTTACTTTGGACTTAATTTGCTCTTCTTTTTCTAGCTTCTTAAGGTGGCTTAGATGACTGGTTTTAGATCATTTTTCTTTTCTGATATATACATTCAATGCTATGAATTTTCCTCTAAGCACTGCTGTACTAGTCAGGGTTCTCCAGAAAAACAGAACATATATTTTTAGAGAGATTTATTATAGGAATGGGCTCACGTGATTATGGAGACCAAGAAGTCCCACAGTCTTCCGTCTGCAAGCTAGAGAACCAGGAAAGCTGGTGGTATAATTCAGCCAGAGTCCAAAGGCCTGAGGACCAGGTAGGGCCCGTGGCATAAGCCCTGGTCTGAGCCCGAAGGCCTAAGAACCAGGAGCTCCAATGTCTGAGGGCAGGAGAAGATGGATATCCCAGATTAAACAGAGAATGAATTCACTCTTCTTCTGCCTTTTTGTTCTGTTCAGGCCCTCAGTAGATTGGATGATGCTCACCCACTTTGGGGAGGTCCATCTACTTTACTCAGTTCACCAATTCAAATGCTACTCTAGTCCAGAAACACCCTCACAGACACAGCCAGAAATAGTGTTTCACCAGCTATCTGGGCATCCCTTAACCCAGTCAAGCTGAAATATTATAAAATTAACCATGACAGTTGCTTTGCTGTATCCCACAAATTTTGATAAATCATATTTTTTCAGTTCAAAATATTTTAAAATTTCCCTTGAGGTTTCTTCTTTGACCCATGTGTTATTAAGAAGTGTGTTGTTTAATCTCTAAGTATTTGAGGATTTTCCTGCTACCTTTCTGTTATTGATTCCTGCTTTAAGTCTATCATGGTCTAAGAGCAAGCATATAATTTCTGTTCTTTTCAATATGTTAAAGTGTGTTTTATGGCCCAGAAAGTGGTCTATCTTGGCGAATGTTCCCTGTGAGCTTGAGAAGAATATGTATTCTTCTGTTGTTGGATGAAGTAGTCTACAGATGTCAATTATATCTAGTTGATTGATATGCTGTTGAGTTCAACTGTGTTCTTACTGATTTTCTGCCTGTTGGATCTGTCCATTTCTGTTAGAGGGGTGTTGAAGTTTCCAACTATAATAGCAGATTCATCTGTTTCTCCTTGAAGTTCTGTCTGGTTTTGCCTTGTGTATTTTTACACTCTGTTGTTGGGCAGATAGACATTAAAAATTATTATGTCTTCTTGGAGAATTGACCCTATTGTCATTATGGAATGCCCCTCTTTATATTTGGTAACTTCCTTTGCTCTGAAATCTGCTCATCTGAAATTAAAATAGCTACTCTTGCTTTCTTTAATGAGTATTAGCATGGTATATCTTTGTCTATCCACTTACTTTAAACTATGTGTGTCTTTGTACTTAAAGTGGGTTTCTTGTAGACAACATATAGTTGGGTTCTTTTTTTGATCCATTTTGACAATATCTGTCTTTTAATTGGTATATTTAGATCATTGATATTTAAGTGATTGTGGGTATAGTTGGATTAGTATCTACCTAATTTGTTACAGTTTTCTATTGGTTGCCCTGTTCTTTGTTCCTATTTTTGTCTTCCACTCTTTTTCTGCCTTTTGTGGTTTTAAATGAACATTTTATATTATTCCATTTTCTTTCCTACACATGATCTTAGCCAAAAGGCCGAGGAGCGATTCCATTTTCTTTCCTTTTTTATCATATCAGTTATATTTCTTAAAAAAAATTTTTTTAGTGGTTTTTCTAGAGTTTGCAATATACGTTTATAAATAATCTAAGTCCACCTTCAAATAACACTATACAGTTGACCTTTGAACAACATGGGTCTGGACTGCACTGGTCCATTTATATGTGGATTTTTTTCAGTAAATACATACTGCAGTATTACATGATCCACAGTAGTTGAATCCAGGGATGCAGATCTGCGTACACATGGAGGGAGGACTGTAAAGTTATATGCAGATTTTCAACTGCATGGAGGATCGTCACCCCTAACCCTTGGGTCAACTGTACTGCTTTATGGGTAATACAAGTACCTTATAATAGCAAAATAATCCTTATTCCTTCCTCTCGTTCCTTATATCATTGCTGTCATTTATTTCAATTATACATAAACATATAAATTATATATACATATATTTATACATACGTAAGAATACATAGTTGAATAAATGATTGCTATTATTATTTTGAAGAAACTATTATTGTGAGATCAATTAAAAATAAGATAAATAAAACTCTTTATTTAACTTCACTATTCCTTCTCTGGTGCTCTTTTTTTTTCATACTGTAAGTCTGAATGTCTGACCTATATCATTTTCCTTCTCTCTGAAGAACTTTTTTTTTTTAACATTTCTTTAAAGGCAGGTCTACTGGCAACAGATTCCCTCAATTTTTGTCTGATGAAGGCATGATATACTGGGTAAAAGGAACTACGGTAAATAGGCCTTTAGTAGTGTGATGATGTGGTGTGGGGAGAGGAACTGTTCTGTAGTCCTGTGATTAGGTGTCAGTCTTTTAATGAGCCTGTGCCTCTGGACTGGGAAATTCGCAAGTGCTTCTCAGTCCTCCCCTAGCCACCCCTTAGGTGGTACAGGATGACCAGAGTGGGCTGGAGTTGGGTATTTCCCTTCCCCCAGGTTAGTTGGTCTTTAAAAAACAAACCCCAATAGTTTAGACTCTGGTAAAATAACTTCTCTTTAGGGCAAGCCTTGTTAAGAAGAACAGAATGTTCTGGCATAGTTCAAAATGGTTCCTTTTCCCCCAGCCCTACTGGAAGCAAGAGGGGATTTTTCTTCAATATTTACTGTGAGAAATGGCCAAGCTACTGGAGGTAAAACTCATAAAAGTGTGGGGGTCCCCTATGACTGGGTACCCCTGGAGTTTCTAGCTCTCAAACTTGTCCACACTGAGCCTCCAGCAATTCATCAGTTACAGTTCAGGTTTTCATACCCTGGCAATGGCTCCTGCAGGTTTCTGCTCTGTATTGGCCTATCTCTCTCTCCAATTTTAGGGGCAGTGGTTTGCTCTGTGACCTCACTTCTCTGATGGATCTGTTTATTTTTCAGTCTGTTCAGTGTTTTACTTGTTGTTAGGATGGAGTGGCAACTTCCAAGCTTCTTACAAACCAGACTGGAAACCAGAAGTCTTGAGTTCTTTGTCAAACTTGTTCCTTCCCCATCTCCCTCATCTCAGTAAATGGCACCATCAGGGACTCAGCTGACCAAGCCAAAACCTAGGAATCATTCTCAATGCTCCCTTCCTCAGCACACCCATATCCAAATTACAAGCAAATTGTATTAATTCAATCTACAAAATCTAACCTGATTCCATCTATTCTGCTCCATCTCTGCTGTATCACTACAATTCTTCAGTACATCTCTCTGCTTCTTCTATGGCTCCTTTATGACCCATTGTCTACCCAGCAGGCAGTGACCTTTTCATAACATAAGTTAAATATATGATTCCTCTGCTCCAGTGTTTTCTCACTGCACTAATAATAAGATCTAAAATCCTTACCCTGGCCTTCACAGCCCATAAACTGATCCTAACTTCTTTTCCTACCTCACCTTCGAACTCTCTCCCTTGCTTTCTGGGCTTCAGCCACCTTTACTTTCTTGTTTCATAAACATGCCAAGTTTGTTCCCATTTAGAGCTTTTGCTGCTCCTACTGCCTAGAACATCCAATCTCCCTTGCCCTCTCTGTAGCTCTCCAACTTTGTATAGTTGATTAAATTTTATTATTCACTTTTCTGCTCAAATGTCATAGAGTTATTCCTCATAGAGTTATTTCCTTACCACCTAATTTAAAATGACACCTTTCATTTTATTGTCTTCCATCTTGTTTTCCATGCACTTACCTCTTTCTGGTATTAACTTATTCTCTTGTGTTTTTATCTGTTATTTTATATCAACTGCCATTGGAAAATAAGTTCTAAGAGGGGCTTTCTTTTTTAAAATATTTATTTCTTTGGCTGTGCCAGGTCTTAGTTGCGGCACAGGATCTTCGTTACCGCTTGCGGGATCTTCATTGCGGCATGCGGGATCTTTAGCTGTGGCCTATGGGATCTTTAGTTGTGGCACGTGGGGTCTTTAGTTGTGGGCTGCGAACTCTTAGTTGCGGCATGTGGGATCTAGTTCCCTGACCAGGGATTGAACCCAGGCCCCCTGCACTGGGAGTGTGGAGTCTTAGCCACCAGATCAGGGGTCCCCAAACCCCGGGCCACGGACCAGGACTGGTCGGTGGCCTGTTAGGAACTGGGCCGCACAGCAGGAGGTCAGCGGCAGGCAAGCGAGCGAAGCTTCACTTGCTACTACTCCCCATCACTCCCCATCACTTGCATTACCGTCTGAACCATCCCCCAGCCCCATCCGTGGAAAAATTGTCTTCCACGAAACCCGTCCCTGGTGCCAAAAAGTTTGGGGACTGCTGCTCGAGAGGACTGGACTGGTGATATAATATGTGATATATACATTGTGATATAATATGTGATATATATATTGTGATATAACCTTACAATAACTCTGCAAAACATAGCCACTGACATCACTATTTTCACATGAGGTGCTGAGGTTTTAAGAAGAAAAATGACCTGCCCCGACACATAGCCTGGCTAAGGGGCAGAGTCTGAATTTTAATTCAGCTGTGTCTGGCCCCAAGACCATGCTCTTCCTATAAATTAGAGATTAATAAGGGCTGCAGTTTACTCCACTGTGCCCCAAGCACTGTGGCGAACATTAGACCTCTTTCAGCTGAATCAGCACTTCACCCCAAGGAGATGGGTGTATTCTCCCAATTCTAGAATGTGGGTGGGCAGCTGGGGGCTCCTCACCAGGAACTGCACATTTCCTGGACAGTAAGATACTTAAGGACAAGCTGGGGCACGTGGGCCACTAGGCCTGAGTGCAGCCCTCTTGCTCGAGTCCCTTGTCGTGTGTGGCCAGGGAGGGATAAGACACAGGGATGAGCATCTCTCGGAAAGCCTCCACCTTACTGTCCCACTGAGCCTGCTGAGAATGAGCGGCTTGAGCTCCCTGCTAGACACCACACCTTCCCTGCCCAACTGCCTACTCCTGCCCTGCAGTGTCAGTGCTCTGTCACCCGTGCTCTTGTCCTCCCACTGTGTTGACAGTCTGCCCTTTCTGCCTACCAGGTTCACAGTCTAGGGAAGGGAAAGAGGTAGTGACCACTCAGACTCACCACTTAATCACAGCAGTACACCAGTCACTCTCCCTCCCCGCATCTCGTCCTTGAGCATGAGGATCAGGGGCTCCTGTTTCCAAAGGACACAATGGTAGGTCCCACAGTCAGGCCTTGCAAGTCTGGACATAGTACAGGTTCAAGAGGGAGAGAAGGAAAGACAGTCACAGGCTTGACCTGTAGGTTTACATCTACTCCAGTCTCTTTTCCCCCAGGGTTCCAGCATCAGGGAAAGCATCCACCTAGCCTCTGCCACATTTTTCCTCTATCCAAATGCTGATATGAAAACCTTTGTCCCTCTCGTCCAGTGGCTTGGCCCACGGAACAGGCCTATGACTTACAGATTCTTCTGCATTACTCAGAAACATCTGTTAGGACCACACACACCAGAGACAGCACACAGAGCTGTCCTGAACACAAGCTCTCCTGAATACAAGCTCAAGAAGTACAGGACATGCAGCCAACAGCTGACAATTGAAAGCCACAAATGGCACAAATCTTCTACCTCCTTGGGCCAGCCTGACCTTCTGAGATTGTCTCCAACCTCACTCAGCTCTCCAGGCCCACCAAAGACAGATACCTTCTCTAGATGCCCAAAGCCCTCATTCTCTGCTCTGCCACACCCTTCTCTTCCTGCTGCAGTTGGCCCTTCTGGATCCAGCTTGCAGTGTTGTCCAGCGAAAGGTCCTCCTCCCCTGTGTCTGGGGAGGGAAAAGTTACCCCTCAGGGAAACCCTGGCCCAGCTGGTGCCCCGTCCCCCAACCCTCAATTAGTGAGTACTTGGTAACATCCTCAGGCTGCCTCTCCCCTTACCTGCCCTGGCCGGCATCCCTCACCTTAGCTCCTGGTTCAGCAAGCTGTTCTTCTTAAGCTATTCTCACATCCTAGCATCCCAGGACCATGGGATTGATGACATGAGCTGCCACAGACTCCTTTCTAGTGCCTGACATTGGATGGGGGTTCCATAGATGAGGCTATGCCAGACCCCATGGCTGGAAGAGATGAAGGAGCCCATCTGCCAGCCTCCTTTCAGCTCAGAGGGCCAAAGGGAATAATTAAGAAAGGAAAACTGGCCTGGGGATCAGAAACATGGGTGTTAGTCTTGTCCTGGCTTCTAACTAGCTGTGTGGCCACCTTTCCTCTCTGGATCACAGTGTCCTCTGCTGAAAGAGAGGGGCTTAAACGTGCTTTAAAAAGTCTTTCCAACTCCAAGTCTGTCTCTAAAAGCCTGAGCTGCTGCCCAGGGATCACCTCTCTTAGGAAAGAAAAGAGGAAGCAGCAGAGATCTTTTTCCCAGCTTCTCATTCCACTTTCTAGGTCTTCATGTTGCTAAATGATGAAGCATATCCAGAATTGGTTCTGGCACCAGAAGGTGAAGGAGAAAAAAGTAACTCTCTGCTGAAGAACGCAGGCTCCAAGGTCTTCCAGCTCTGGCTCCAGCCTTGGGGCCGAGCACATGGGCTGTGCCCTCTCCTGAGTACTGTGTGACATTTAAAGTGGCAGAGACCATGGACTTCTACCCTGCAGCCTCAAGGTAGGACAGTTTTGTAGTATTCTTAAAGGTCCACAGCTCCCCATGGAATGGCTCGGGCCTCCTTTGCAGCTTCATTGCACTTCAGATTTCTCCTCTGCTTGTTCTCGCTTCCTTTGCGTCTCGAAGGTGTTGATCCTAAGTGGTCTAGAGATCTCCCCAATAACTTCCTGCATATAAATATCGATCTCAGAGTCTGTTTCTCAGGGAACTAGACCTATAGGAACATAACTCATGGCCTACAGGGTGGTTCATGATCTGGTCCCTGCCATCTTTCTAGTCTTATTTCTCTCCAGTGCCCCCTCGCTCTCTACCCTTCAGCATCACTCGACCTGAGCATCACTCAAACACCAGGTTCTCTCTTGCTCTGTGCAAATGTGTGTGTGATGGTTTCACATAATTCATTCAACAAACATTCATTATGCTACCGTATCACTCATGATGCTATCAGAAAAGAGATGGCATACTCAGAAGGAGGAACTGAAGGAAGTTTAATGAAGGGACTATTTAAAAGATGCAAGCAGGGTTATGGGGAATCAGCAAAGCATCCTAAGACGAATAGCGGTGGGAAGCTCCTAGGCTTGATGGGGTAAAGGGAAGAGTGGTTAGTGGAAGCTACACTGCCAGAGCTGTAGCTACAGGTAAAAGCCATCCGACAGGAGCTGTGACCTTCAGGAAGCAGGCAGCAATTGCCAATCCAGCCCAGCTGGAAGCGAGCTCGGGTGAAAAATACCCCAATCTCTCTCTCCCGCCACCCTCCAAACTCCCACTGGTATAGCTGAACCCAACTGGAGACCCCAGAAAAAAAAGATGTGGTCCACAGAGCTGGGTGGAGAGGTGAAAGAGTAGATTTGGAGGGGCAAGGAGAAATCATTCAGCATAATCCCTGTTGTGTGCCAGACACTGAACAACACAGAGTAGCAGTGCCCGTGTCTCGTTTACAGTCTCAAAGGGCAAAATGGACTTCCATCAATGAATCATTAAAAAGTAATGAAAATACTGATTATTTTCATGTTCACATAAAACTCTTATTAAAAATTCACCATGAGGCCCCGCCCCGCCTGCTGCCAAGTTCCGTGGAGTTGGCTGGGCCATGCTCCTAGGTCCCCGCGCCGCGCGCTCCCTTCCGCGTTTCGCCGTCTGCCCCACCTACGCCCTGGCCCGGCCACTGGGGCCCCGCGCCATGGCCCGAGCGTCCGGGGCGCGGCGCTGACGGCGGCTGGTGGAGGGCGCCATGCCCAGCAGGACCGGCCGCAAGATGGACGGGAGCGGCGGCCACGGACGCCTGAAGGCGCACTACAGCGGGGACATCCTGATCACCAGCCTGGACTCCGCCACCACCTTTGACAAGCTCTGTGAGGAGGTGCGGGAGATGTGCCACCTCCACCAGGGCCACCTGCTCACCCTCAAGTGGGTGGACAGTGAAGGTGACCCCTGCACTGTGTCCTCCCAGATGGAGGCCTTCCGCCTGTCCTGTCAGCACAAAGACTGAAGGGCTCATCCTTCACGTTTTCCCCGGCATCCCCGAGGAGCCAGGCATGCCCTGTCCGGGAGAAGACAGTGAGTACCGCCTCTCCCATGACGTGTGTCACGGTGATGGGTTGACATGTCTGCTCTGCGAGGCGCGGAACGATGGAGCTTGGTGGCCCGAGGCTTCGGTGCTCCTCGCGAAGAGTCTGAAAGCAGAGTGGGCAGCGGGTGTGGCCTCGTGTGGGGTTTTCACTGGTGTCCTCGCCCTTGGCTAGGGGTGTATCCACCATCAGACAGGGCACCGGCTTGGTCAGTGGTGCCATGAGGTAAAGCCCAGGAGAAGCCCTGATGTCCCCTGGTGGGAAGGGCCCTGGCTGGGATGGCTGGACACTGCTCCCGTGTGTCTGTCCCAGCTGCAGCCACCCCCAGACCTGGGCATCGGCCCCTGCCAGTCCCTACTGGGCCCCCCAGGGAGGCAACCGTTCCTCCTCCACGGCAGGGCTGTTGGTTGAAGATAGAGTCCCAGGGGCTGTGGGTCAGAGGAGAGCTTCTGACCACGCCCCGGAGGCCCCCGGCCCTGAACAGTATGCCCTGCCTCGTCTTCCAGGGCAGGGCCCCCACTGGGCATAGAGAAACTTTACACCAATCACCAGACCCTCCTCGGGCCCTGGCCTGGTGCTGAGGGGCTCTGGACCACAGTGGCCGCTTGTTCAGTTAGGGGGACTTGGCTCAGCCTCCTGCCAGCAGGGGTCCCAGGGTGGGCTCCGGATCAGGTCCCTGGGCCCAGCCTCTGGGTGCCAGCAGCGTCCTGTGTGGGGTGGGTGCAGATTTGAGCAGAGGCTGGACTCAGTCTGTGGTCCGTCAGACCCAGTGAAGCTGTTCAGTGGGCACTTGGGTGCGTGAGTCTTGCATTTCGGGGAGCAATCGGGGCTGAAGAGAGATTTGGGAGCCCTTAGCATTAGAGGAGGTTGTTGAGGCCACGGAGGGTGTGGCCAGTGATGAGGGCCAGGCCCTGGGGTCTCCCAAAGGGAACAGTGGACCCTGGAGGAGCAGTCAGCAAGGCCATGGAGACATCCCGATGGTGGAGTCCTGGCGGGAGTGGAGCAGGCAGTCTGAAAAGGCCGGAGCAGCCCAGGGGCTGGCGGGAGGTGCTGCCCCAGCAGGTGGTTGTGAGGGCAGACGTGCGGGCAGGTCTGGGAAGACTGGGGGGAGAGTGAGGAGTCCCAGTGTGTCCTGGCTGGGAGGCAGATGTCCGCCGCTGGGGGTGGGCGGGGGTGAGTCAGTCCCATGGGTAAGATTTTCTGGCCGCCGCCCGCCCTGTCCAGGACAGCAGGCTCCTGTGTGCATGTGTGGTTTCGCTGCGAGCAGCCCTTGGACCTGCCAGGACGTGGCTCAAGGCAGGACATTGAGGGGGTGGAGAGTGCGGCCAGCTGGGAGCAGACGCAATGAGCAGAAGCCCACCCACAGGAGCCCCAGGTGGCCAGAGAGGAGCTCGTCGGTGGGGGGCTCGGAGGCGGGTGGGCCTCCCAGGGGTCCTCATCCCCCGCGGGGTGCCCCTCCTCATGACCCCCCACCCCGGGGTACCCACGTATCACAGAAGCGGCACACTTTTGATAGTTCACGTTGTCTTTTCAGAGACATAAAAGGATAAAATAAGGTAGACCTTCCTGCTGGAAGGAGGGTCCCCTCCATTGTGCTCTGTACGAGGGGTCCCCCAGCTCGTTTCTTTGCCCCCTCGATGGCTCTCAACCACAGTGACAGGCTGTCTGTCTGCCCAGAGCCGTCGCCAGCAGCCCGTGCTGGCCCGTGGCACGGGGGTCGCCCAAGCATCTCTGCATCTCGGTCTCCGGCTGCCCGACCATCAGCTCAGGCCAGGGCCCTGGCAGTGCCGCCCCGAGGGGCTCGGGCCTGTCCGTTCTGTCCCCGACTCGGTTCCCTCCTGGCTTCATCCCCGCGTGGACGCCTGTCTGGGGCCTCACGTAGGTGATGGGGGTCGGCACAGCCGATGCGGTGCCCTCCTGGGGTCGTGGGGGTCACGGGGTCTCTGCTGGAGGGTGACGTGGGATGACGCGTGGGCAGGGGCTGCATCACCGAGGCGGAATGTGGAGAATGTGGGGCCATCCCCATTCGCAAGCAGGTCCTTGAGATGCTCACCAGGGGCGGCTCCGAGCTCCGGGCCACTCGCTTTTGTTGGAACATTCCAGTAGCCTCTCAGCGGCCGGTGGGGGGTGGGGTGGACGGAGGGTGGGGGTGGCGTCCTCTCCCGGGCTCTGCTCGTCCAGCTCGATCGTGACAATGACCTTGGGCAGTTAGGACGGCCCTGCGCTGGTCCCCCGATGGCCCGGGTGCAGGCGTGATCCTGGAACCTACGTGGGCATTGGTGTTCACTGCCAAGGCCGGGCGAGTGAGAAGGGTCCGGCTGGTGGGACAAATGGCACCCTTGACCCGGGTCAGGACCGCATGCAGATGCTGGCGGGTCTGACGGGCGGTAGCCAGACAGGGACACACGGCAGAGATGCAGCCTCGAGGTCATGCCTGGGCATGCCCGGCCGGGCCTGTGTTCGTGGCAGCAAAGCCCCTTCCAGCACCTTCTGTGCAGGTTGTCAGCCTGAATTTAATCGGTTCTATAGGGTTTTTAAAAATGGTGTAAAGTACACCTAACATAAAATGTGCTATTTTGACCACTTAAAAAAAATAAACTGAACAATTCAGTGGCATTTTGTAGGTTCACCACCTCTGCCGTTTCTGAAACACGTTCAGGAAGAAAACCTCGTGCCCACGAGCAGTCGCAGCTCCTCCGCTAAGCACCAGACAGCCACCAAACTGCACCATCTCTACGGAGTTAGCTGGTGTAGACATTTCATGTAAATGGAATATATGATGTGTGGTCTTCTGTAACTGGCTTCTTAGCGTGATGTTATTGAACTTCATCCATGTTGTAACGTGTATCAGAACTTCAATCCCTTTTTTTTTTTCCCCAATTTTTTTATCACGGTGAAATACACATAAAATAAATTTATCATCTTAACCATTAAAAAAATAAAATTCACCATGAGCTAGTCCATAAAGCAAGTTCCCACACATTTTTAAAAACTGGCATCATACAGACCATGCTGTCTGCCCACAAAAATATAAAGGAATTTATCCTCACACTTAGAAATTTTAAAACATGCCTATGTAAAACACAGGGCAAAGAAGAAATCACAATGGCAATGAGAAAACACTTAAAACTGAATAATAACAAAAAATGTTACATATTAAAAGTTATGGGAGGGCTTCCCTGGTGGCGCAGTGGTTGAGAGTCCGCCTGCTGATGCAGGGGACCCGGGTT
This sequence comes from Neophocaena asiaeorientalis asiaeorientalis, assembly GCF_003031525.2. NCBI lineage: Eukaryota > Metazoa > Chordata > Mammalia > Artiodactyla > Phocoenidae > Neophocaena > Neophocaena asiaeorientalis. The sequence goes on along the minus strand of NW_020173731.1, from coordinate 11,502,759 downwards.
CGTGCCCCGGTGCGGGAAGATCCCACATGCCGCAGGAGCGGCTGGGCTCGTGAGCCATGGCCGCTGGCGTCCGGAGCCTGTGCTCCACAGCGGGAGGGACCATGCCCCCGGTACCCAAAAAAAAAAAAAAAAAAAAAAAAAAGTTATGGGATGCAGCAGTAGTTGTATTTAAAGGGAAATTCTGAACGTAAATGTTTACATTAGAAAGATTGAAAGAAAGATTAGAAAGACTGAAAGATTATAAAATGTTTACATTAGAAAGATTGAAAATCCATAAGCTAAGCATCCAACTCAAGAAATGGGGGGGGAGGGGCTTCCCTGGTGGCGCAGTGGTTAAGAATCTGCCTGCCAGTGCAGGGGACACAGGTTCGAGCCCTGGTCCGGGAAGATCCCACATGGAGCAACTAAGCCCGCAAGCCACAACTACTGAGCCTGAGCCCACATGCCACAACTACTGAAGCCCGCACGCCTAGAGCCTGTGCTCCGCAACAAGAGAAGCCACCACAATAAGAAGCCTGCGCACCACGACGAAGAGTAGCCCCCACTCGCGGCAACTAGAGAAAGCCCACACACAGCAACAAAGACCCAAGGGAGCCAAAAATAAATACATTTATTTAAAAAAAAAAAGAAGGTCCTGGGAAAATGGACAATGGAATAACTCTAAAAAGAAGAACAAGGAAGATAACTAAGACAAGAGCAGAAATTAATGAAATAGAAAACAAGAGATACAATGGGAAAACAACCAAACCAAAAGTTGGTTCCCTGAGAAAAAGCAAATGGCTCGACTGCAGTACATGTGCACATTGGAATAATACACTGCAGTGAAGTATATTCTACAGTGACAACAAATTAGCTTGGATAAAAATCAGAGATGTGTGAGTGAAAATAAAGTTACAGAAGGTTAAATACAGGTAACAGCATTTTTGTAAAGCTCAAGAACATACAAAACCAAATTATGTATTGTTTAGGGTACATGTGTATTTGGGGAAAAATTTTTTTTTTAAGCAAGAGAATGATAAGCACAATAGTAACCTTGAGGTGGGGGAGAGAGGCAGGGGACTGGCATCTGGGAAGAGCACAGAGGGCCTTCAAGACCATGGTAATGTCCTGGTCCACAGATTTACAAGGATGTTACACATGCTTTTTTGCAGGTAGCAAATAGTAATAATTTATTTTATTTTATTTTATTTTTTTGCGGCACATGGGACTCTCACTGTTGTGGCCTCTCCCATTGCAGAGCACAGGCTCCGGGCGCGCAGGCTCAGTGGCCATGGCTCACGGGCCCAGCCGCTCCGCAGCACCTGGGATCTTCCCGGACGGGGGCATGAACCCGTGTACCCTGCATCGGCAGGCGGACTCAACCATTGCGCCACCAGGGAAGCCCATAAGTAATAATTTTTAAAAATTGTAAGCAAATCCTGTTCAGTAGAATGTCTCAGACTAATTCTGTGTTGTTTCCCTACGTTGCCAGCTTGGAACCAGGAGCAGCTCCCTTAATTTTCAGAGCCTGTGGCTTCACATTGAGCCTGGCAATCACCTCATCCTTTTACCTTCTCAGTTCCTGGAATCCATACATAGAAAGCCTCTGAGCAGATACAAACTACTATGTATAAAATAGATAAACAACAAGGTCCTAGTGTATAACACAGGGAACTATATTCAATATCTTTTAATAAACTATAACGGAAAAGAATATGAAAAAGAATATATATATGAATATATATACATATATATATATGTATAACTGAATCACTTTACTGTACACCAGAAGCTAACACAACATTGTAAATCAACTACACTTTGATTTAAAAAAAAAAAAAAAAAGGCCTCTGATTTAGCACATTGCTAGGTGCTTGAGTGTCTTTGTGATTAATCTTGTTGAGAAACCATGCTAAGAAAACAAGGAAGGCGGAAGAAAGGAAACAGAAGCTAAGGGGGTCTTCTTACAATGAAAAAAAGTCCAGAGATTTAAAAATGAACTTACCAGAGACCCAGTTGTTTCCCCTCCATGCACAGGTTCCAATCTGTAAATCTCCTTCCACGACCTGGCCTCCCAGTAGTGCCAGAAGACTGGATATGGATGTCGAGCAGCCCAAGAGGTGAACTATAGTGGACATCTGTCAACCTGGAGCCTGTCCTGAATCTAGGTCCCTTTTCTAACTGTTCTTTGATTACCTTTCAGGAATTACTTCTCCATTGAATGCGGTTTTAGTGAGCAGGCAAATCTAGGTGCTTGTCTCCCACCGTGGAATCTGGAGGGGAGAGAGCCTTCCAGTTCAGAACCAGTACAGGTAGGAGATAGGCCTGGGGCCCGTGCTGGGCCAGTTGAGAAAATCCTCCCTGGCTGTGGACGCATCAGGAGTGAAGATGGTTCTTCACAGCCACAATGAAGAAGAGTTGCTCTGGTTCCAACCCGCTGATTCTATCTATGAGCCTGAACTTAGAGTTTCCTGTTGATTTTGTGAGCCCCTAATGTCTTTCCAATACATATTTCCTTTCTCCTAAATTAGCCACTTCATTCATTTTCTTAAATTACAAAAAAAGATAGATGTTCATAGCAGATGAACAACACAATAACAGAAAATCACTACACTAAAAGTTGGAAGTTCTCTCCCTAGGAAAACCACTGTTATCATTTTGATATATATTCTTACAGACTTTTTTCTATGCATATAGAGAGAGAGATGGACTAGATCTCCAGATAATTTGGTGTTATGGAAGAATGGAAGGGATTTTTACCCAAAAAGGGGTCATACTAAATATATTCTTTTTTTTTTTTTTGCAGTACGCGGGCCTCTCACTGTTGTGGCCTCTCCCGTTGCGGAGCACAGGCTCTGGACGCGCAGGCTCAGTGGCCATGGCTCACGGGCCCAGCCGCTCCATGGCATGTGGTATCTTCCCAGACCGGGGCACAAACCCGTGTCCCCTTCATCGGCAGGCGGACTCTCAACCACTGCGCCACCAGGGAAGCCCACTAAATATATTCTTATATAAATTATTTTTTTACCTGATGATATAGTATAAACATCTTTCCTTGTCAGTACAGAGAAATCTACACCATTCCTTTCAGTGGCTGTATAGCATTCCATGGTATGAGCACCAGAATTTAATCTTCTCCTGTTGTCAGACATTAACACTGCCTCCAACTTTTTAGTATTACAAATAATAATGCAATAAACACCCTTGTACTTACATAGCTTTGCGCACATGTGCAAATATTTCTGTAGGTAGGGACTCCCTGGAAGTCATTTCTGGGGCAAAGGATATATACATTAACATTTTTTGTAATATTTACTGCCAAATTGCCCTTTTGCGGCTGTATCCACTCCCCGACAACATAGGTAGTGCTCATCCTCCACACTTATGAATAGGTTTTTCATATTTATTTTTAGTAATTTGATAGATGAAATATCATCTTGGTTTTCCCCGATTTTTAGTATAGATGAACACCTTTTATCAAATATTTATTAATCAGTTTGCCTTTAGATTTTTTTGATTGATTTCTTCATATTATTAGGATTATGAACTTTTATCAGTTATATATTGCAATTATTCTCTCGAAACTAGTGATTAGTCTTAATTTTGGTTTTGGTGTCTTTGGCTCTTACATATGTTCTTTATGTAATTTCTATCAATTTTTTTCCTTATGGCTTCTGGGTTCCTGATCATATTCAAGAAAGTTCTTCCTCAGAAATCTCTAGCATTCCTATACACTAATGATGAAAAATCGGAAAGTGAAATCAAGAAAACACTCCCATTTACCATTGCAACAAAAAGAATAAAATATTTAGGAATAAACCTACCTAAGGAGACAAAAGACCTGTATGCAGAAAATTATAAGACACTGCTGAAAGAAATCAAAGATGATACAAATAGATGGAGAGATATACCATGTTCTTGGATGGGAAGAATCAACATTGTGAAAATGACTATACTACCCAAAGCAATCTACAGATTCAATGCAATCCCTATCAAACTACCACTGGCATTTTTCACAGAACTAGAACAAAAAATTTCACAATTTGTATGGAAACACAAAAGACCCTGAATAGCCAAAGCAATCTTGAGAACCAAAAATGGAGCCGGAGGAATCAGGCTCCCTGACTTCAGACTATACTACAAAGCTACAGTAATCAAGACAGTATGGTACTGGCACAAAAACAGAAAGATAGCCAATGGAACAGGATAGAAAGCCCAGAGATAAACCCACACACATATGGTCACCTTATCTTTGATAAAGGAGGCAGGAATGTACAGTGGAGAAAGGACAGCCTCTTCAATAAGTGGTGCTGGGAAAACTGGACAGGTACATGTAAAAGTATGTATAAAGACACAGACCTACTAGAGAATCGACTTGAGGATATGGGGAGGAGGAAGGGTAAGCTGTGACAAAGTGAGAGAGTGGCATGGACATATATACACTACCAAATGTAAAATAGATAGCTAGTGGGAAGCAGCCGTATCGCACAGCGAGGTCAGCTCAGTGCTTTGTGACCACCTAGAAGGGTGGGACAGGGAGGGTGGGAGGGAGGGAGACGCAAGAGGGAAGAGATATGGGAACATATGTATATGTATAACTGATTCACTTTGTTATAAAGCAGAAACTAACACACTATTGTAAAGCAATTATACTCCAATAAAGATGTAAAAAAAAAAAAAGTTCTTCCTGCCCCCCCAACTATAAGTGTACATAGTTACATACCTTTTCTCCTAGAGGCAGCACAGTGCAGTGGTCCTCTGTAGAAGCAGAGGTTCTGGTGCCGGACTCCTTAGTTTCACATCCCAGTTCTGGCACGTATCAGTTGCATGACCCTCAATCTCTCTATGCCTTAGTTTTCTCATCGGTAAAATGGGGTTGTGGTGAGGATTAAGTTAGTGAGTACAGGTGAAGCATTTAGAATAGTGCCGAGCATATGGTAAATAATGTGTGTGCTATTATCTAGTTCCTTTACAGCCTTTTTTTCACATTTAGATCTTTGGTATACCTTTTTTTGCATGATGATTTGAGTCTATTTTTTTCTCAGATGGATAGCCAGTTCTGTTAAATAGTCGATTTTCCCACTGATGCTACCTGTAGAATATGCTAAGGAACAGGCTATCCCTAGAAGTGCCCTAAGAGGTCTCAACCAGTACATAGCCGCCTGTGATAACTACACTTGAAGCAGGCTATTCAATTAGCACTTTGTGGACTCCTTGGGGACCTGTTAAAGACAGAAATTCTGAAGTTGAATTTAATAATGTTCAGAAACTAGGCCTCTCCCCTCTGAGCCCCACCCAAACAGGGGTTTGGAAGGCCAGGAAGGCCACCCCAGTTGCTCTGCTTAAAGAACAAGGCCGCTGAGGACTGTGTTCTTGAAAAAGCATACCCAATCTAAAAACGTGTATACTTCTCCAAAATAATAATGATGAGGAAGAGAACTCAGTCATTCTGAACTTTATAGTAGGAGAATATACGGTATATGCATAAAGATGGGATATATTTAGCTGTGAAGGATGGCTGGAGTTAGTGGAGAGTTTCACAAGTGTAACAGGCTTATCTACGTTAGATGACTATTGGGTAGGGGAGGCTGAGAACCAGAGATTCAACCTTAGCTTTTTCTTTAAGACTTAATCACAAACACATCAACTGTTTAAGGTGTGCTGCCATCTCCTGGTCAAACTTGTGTTGCAGTCAGATCACAGGCAGTTACAGCAAAAAGTGAAGCAGCTTTGAGTATGATGTGATTTAATCCAAAACAAAACAAACACGCACACCCTCTGGGAGAAGGCATGCTGCGTGCTGACTGACAGTCCCTGGTGGCTACAGAGAGTGCTGCTGTGCTGGTAGAGGCCTATGATGGTGTCCATCAGGCACTGCCGAGCAAGCAAATCTGAAGAGCAGGCTGAGGCTAAAAAGAAAATTCAAATATTCCAAATGCAGATAGGCCCATATATGGATTCTATGCCCAGATTCTCTCACAGTATAATGAGGAGTAGATAGGCTCGTGCGCAAGTTCAGAATGTTGCAAGTTCGTGCTGAAAAGAGGCTGGCGGAAAGGGTGTGAACCCAGGAGAGGCTCTGAAAAATAAATTGCTATCACTCCACTTTGCCCCCATCTTCACTCTCCTGCCTCCCATTCCCGGGCCTTACCCTCTGGTAGTGGTCATGTCAAGTGCCCAGAGACCGAGAGCAATCCATGGGGGAGAGTAACATGTTCCATCAATCTCCAAGGCAAACTAAAAGACCTCTAGGGTCCCAGTGGAAATGGAATGGAATAGAGAGCATTCTGCAGACACAGTGAGGTTAAGGGAAAACAGAAGCCAAACAGATATAAACCTAAAACGTTAACGTGATCTTTATTATACAGCACATCTGGTGTTTGTGCAGCCCAGAAGTATACACAACACTCTATAAAACCAAACCCAGCCATTCAAAATTACACTAAATGAAGACTTAACCCATAGTTGCATCTCTTAAAAATATACACAATTAACACTGTCCCGCTGTAACAATATCATGGAAAGAGACAGGGAGCACAAGGAGGGAGAGAGTGTAAGAACTGAAGTTTGTGCCAAAGTAATTTTCTCTTGTTATTGCACTTTTATTCTACACACTTAGTATATTACACTTTTATTTAACACTGTAATAATAAACATTAGTCCTTTGAAACAAACAAAAACATGACATAAAGACAAAAGACAACAAGCTGTCCAGACCAATTTCCTTTCCAGCCCTCTGAGTAAGGTGTCCCCCCAGTGTCAGGTGTTCACACACAGTCTCTTCAGTCAGCTCTGTGGACTGGATGTTAACAAAGCAGATAAAGTTAAAAATAAAACCCTTTTCAGAACAGTAGTGTACTTAAAACCCCCCAAGGGAGTTTGCCATACAGGTTTCTCAAGTTGACTCCCTCCTAACCCACTTAAACATCACACTAGCCCTAACCCACCCCACCCCCATATTTAGAAGGATAAACCCTCTTTTTTTTTCTTTTAAAGAAAAAGTGGGTTATTTGATCCAGCAAATCCAAAAATCAAGCTTTGAAAACTCAAAGAAAGCAACTACTCTTTCGGCAATGGACTCTTCGAGGGCCATTTATTCCACTCTGATGCAGTATGAACTTAGGAGGTTCCCTGACTAGTCAGATGGAATACCATGCATGCCTTCTCTCCAAAGCAAGGCCAGAGGAAGTCTGTTCCCCAAAGTGCTGTTACAATCACCAATCCCTTTTGGCTTCTCAGTGCTAAATACTAAGCCAAAAAATAAAGTGTCATTCAGTGCAGTTATCACTTTGCAGCCCTGCTACCCTAAACTTACACTTTGCTGATCAGGAAAAAACTTTGTCAACACCTCTTTGGCAGCTCAAGTGAAAATGCAAAAAAAAAACGCATTGGAGAGCTGACAGGTACTGCTTGAGAGTTCTACCAGTCCCCTGTTTCTATCCGTGGTAGTAATATATCCCTCCCTTCACTCTTTCCTTGAATTTTAGTGTTAAAAATTAGGAGAAGCTGCTGCCTAGGCTCTGTCCCCTTGAAACTGATGGAGTCACAAATGACTTCTTTGGTCTGGGAAGAACCAGCACAGTCCTCCTTCCCAGAGAAGTGAAAGGCTTTTGCTCCATCAATGAGTCACTCTGCAGAGGATCCAGGGAACTAGGGCATGCCTGTGGAAACCTCACCCCAACGTGCATTCCGCAACGCCCCCAGACTGACCTTGCCGCTGGCTCCCTAGGCACTAAGGCAGCTACTCTGGAGCCCCAGGCTCCACCGCGTCTTCTGATTGCTCTGCAGGAAGGTCCGTCACTCAATTCTGAAGCAACAGAAGCGACCAGACCTCAAGCACGTTAAAAATGGCCAGGTAATCATTTTCAGGCTGGGGTAAATTGCCCTAATTAAGTTGGTAAGAAGGATGGAACACAGTAAGGGTAACTCTTGCATCCCATCCTTCTTCCTCCCCCTGCCACAATCTCACCTCACCACGTGGGAGCACAGACAACCAAAACTAGGAGGTAAAATCTTCAGGACTTTGGCCTTGTTGAGCCCTCTACAGCCCGAGTGCTGCCAGGCCTCTTTGAATATCTAGTGTCTTCCCAAGTAATATACAAATACAGTACATTTCATGGCATTGCATCACTTAAATAATGGATGCCAAGCAACAGAAGAACCCCAAATTAGCAGACACTGTTATTCAACAAAAGCAAAGTATACACACGTGTTATACATATGTATTCCTGTACTCAGCCTGCTGAGTGTTTAAATAACACTTCCAAATATCTACATGTGGACTCTGGCTGGCCTGCACCTTTTCTCAGAATACTTTTTAAAAAATGAACTGCAACCACTCATCTCCTTACTAAGCGTTAGCCCCTCCCTTGCTTCTCCCTACTCAGGCAAAATATGTGCGCAATCTGCTCGAAAACTGGTATCTGAGAGCAGCAGACTAAGCCACGGGGGATAAACTGAAAAGGGACTCTGGGTGGAGAAAAACCTAACCTCCCATGTGTAAACGGAGCTACAAACTAAGACTTCCAAAGAATGTTAGGAATGTGGGCTCCACTATGGGAGCACAGAGTCCTGATTATGGCTGGAGTTAAAAGACAGTCTGGAAAAGGGAACTAGGTAAGACTTTTCTTGAAATTTCATACAGAAGAGATTTATACTGACTTTTTGGCTAAAGAAACAGCTTGGGCATCAGTGAACTGCTGGATATGCTCACAGCCATCCAACTCTTCCCTATCCAGGAGTCATCTCTGCCTGGCAAGGTCTCAAGTTGCCCCGCAAGCATCAGTCCCCTTGGGAGCTCTCTGTAATGAATGTCAAATTCTTCCCATAGCCAAAAGGTGAGGGGAAGGAAAGAAAGAAAGAGCAAAAGAGAAAGGTCTCTGCTTTCAAGTAGAATCATCGAGGCCTCTGTTTGGCCTCTCAGAATGTGACTTGCATAGCCGGTCCATGATGCCCCGGAGCATGGGCTGGACAATGCCCAAGAGAGGTCTCTGCGAGGGGTCACCATCCCAGCAGGCTTCCATCAGCTGCCAGCACTCCTCGTCAAACACAGGGAGGCGTTCCGGACGGGCCCCTAGAGAGAGGAGCATGGAAATAAGACACGAGGCGGCGAGAAGGGAACCGACACAATGAAGAGGCTCTGTCCCCTTGAAACCGATGGAGTCACAAATGACTTCTTTGGTCTGGGAAGAACCAGCACAGTCCTCCTTCCCAGAGAAGTGGAAGGCTTTTGCTCCATCAGTGAGCCACTCTCTGCAGAGGATCCAGGGAACTAGGGCCCCAGTTGGGGCTCAGGATGCCACACAATGCAGTGAGCTTTGGCTTCAGCTGCAGATATCTAGGTTAGAACCTAACAGTAACTGTGATGAAAAACTGGAATACGCTGGCATGGGATGTTGAAGAATTAGAAATTTTAAAGATAAAAACCTGTCTGAGAGTTCAGAACCACGCTGCCTGGAAGCAGAGGTTTGACTTAAATGTCCTTTCTGGATTCCATGATGGCTTAAATGTGCATGCGGTCCTGCTGTGGAGTGGCCAGAGAGGAGGACAGGAGGCCGCTGCGGCAGTGCCTGGTCTCAGTCTGCTGTCTTCTAGGGAATCAGGGCAAAGCAAGGCTCGTGGTTCTTACCTCTCCGCACATTGTTCCAGAGATGGTCTTTGCTGGCACACCTCTCAAATGCCTCAGGGAGCTTGACAGAGCCTGAGCAGATATACCAGAAAAGAATGCCAAAAGCGTAGACATCCACAGAATTATCATACTTCCCTACAGCAAGAAAGGGTGACAAGTAGTGAGCCAGGGAGGGAATCAACAGCATCACCACTAACATGCATCTGCAGAGGCCTTTACACATGCTTTCCTAAAGCCTTTAATGCCCATCATCTCTTAGAACAACCCTGTTAGGCAGGACACATTTATAATGCCCATTTTATAGTACGAAAAACTATGGCACTGGGAGGGCTAAAGATTAAAAGAGCCAAGACTAGAGCTTGACAAAGGGGAAGGAAAATAGGCCTTTTATTTTATTTTAATTTATTTATTTTATATTTCACTGATAGTCATTATATTTTGTATTTGATTGTTGTTTGTGTGAAGTACTTTTTTTATTTTTAAAATAAATCAATTTATTTATTTATTCTTTCATTCATTCATTTTTGGCTGTGTCGGGTCTTGGTTGCTGCACACGGGTCCTCTCCAGTTGCAGCGAGCAGGGGCCACTCTTCGCTGCGGTGCACGGGCTTCTCATTGCGGGGGTTCCTCCTGTCACGGAGCACCGGCTCCAGGCATGCGGGCATCAGTAGCTGCAGCACTCGGGCTCAGTAGTTGTGGCTCACAGGCTCTAGAGCACAGGCTCAGTAGTGTGGCTCACGGGCTTAGTTGCTCTGCGGCATGTGGGATCTTCCCGGACCAGGGATTGAACCCGTGTCCCCTGCATTGGCAGGCGGATTCTTAACCACTGTGCCACCAGGGAAGTCCGGGCCTTCATTTTAATGGGACAATCAAAAAGATTAATCCTGAAGTCATGTTAGGGAAATAAAGTTGGGAAATACAGGTGGGTAGATAGGTTGCAACCATAACATAAAGATTTTTAAAGTCGGACAGAAGAGTCTGGATTTGATGGGCAGCAGGAGTCATTTATCCTTTAGAGCAGGAGGTGACATGAAGAAAATATTTTAGAAAGATTATTTTTACAGCAGTAGGATGAACTGCAGTAGAAATAATCAAATGAATTTAAATATGAAGTAGCCAAGATAAAATAATAAAAGTGGGAATAGAAATTTTTTTAAAAGTCAAGGAAAGAAAAATGATGACTGTCTATTTCTTTTCAATGTGCGTAGGACTACAGCTATCCAACTAACTCCTAATCCTTATATGTATCCCTCAGTGAAGGGTTGGGGGAAGACTTGTGGCTAATGAGAGAAATCCAAATATTATAAATTGCTAATTTTAAGTCTTACCAATACTAACAAGTGACCTGCCATTCCCTTTCCACCTTCCCTGGCGATGACCCAACAACCTTCCTCGTCCATTCAGGCTCAAAACCTTGGAGTCATCTTTTAGTCATTCATTTCTGTTCATCACCCATATCAAGTTAATTACAAAATCTTGCCCATCCTTCCTCTGAATTGATCTCAAATCTGTAACATTTTTTGTTTCAGCACTACTACCAACTTAATCCTAGGTCTGGTCTCCACTACTGGTCTCCCTACGTGGCTCTTGCCACTCAATCTGCCTTACCTACTGCTACTAAACATTTCCATGAACATCTCTTTTCATCCCTCACCTGTTCAAAAGCCCAATAGCTCCTTACTTCTTTCACATCAAGCCTTCACTCCACTGCATAAATTTCAAGCTCAAATATATCTTACGTCCAACTTGTTTGCTATTACTTCCCGAACTGATTTCTTTCCTGTCATGCTTATTTCTAATCGGCAATTTTGCTCCTATTTCCTCTCCCCCAGCCTCCAGAATTTTCTCTCCTACCTAACATGGTTGGACTCTAGAGACAGAAAGACCTAAATTCCAACCCCAGCCTCATTATTTCTAGCTCAGTGTTTTGGGGTGGGTTTCTTCATCAATCTGGCCTCAACTTAATCCATGACATGGACATAAAAATGCATCAATATCACCACAGAATTGGCATGAGGATTAAATGGAACAAAATATATGATATAACATACCCACAGTGCCTAGCTCAAAGAATATATTAATAAGTATATTGACTTCCCTTCCCACCTACCAAATTTTCCAGATCTCATTCAGTTTCTATCCAGAATTTCACCTCTACCACAAAACCATCTAACATTTCTTCTCTGAACACCAACATTATGTAGCACTTAGTCACATGTTGTCTTATACTGCTTCTTAATTATTTTACCTCTCAATATATCTCTGTCAACTGTAAGTTCTTTAATGATAGAGGACAACTCTTATTATACAGGAGTTATTCAATCAATACTTTAGGATTAAATAATTGGTTGACTATGGCAATGATGGCACTAATAGCCCAGAGAGACATCCAAAACAACAGTTGGTGACTCCCACTTACACTTTTCTTTCTTGCCCCTTTACCTCTTCACTTGTCCCCCTACTTGTCTTAGGTTTCCCCTGTGCTGGTTTCTCCCCTGCCTGTACCAGAACTGCCAGCAGTACTTGTGGATACTACTTAGCCCAAAGGGTAGCACTTGGTTAAAACACGGAGCCCTGCCCAAACCCACTCCCTGCCCTCCAGCTTACCTGTGAAAAGTTCAGGGGCCATATGAATTGGTGTCCCCACAATGCTGCCTGACATCATGGCCTCTGGCTTGCAGAATCCTAAGTCAGTGATCTTGGCACGGTTCTGCTTGTCCAACTGCCAACAAAGCAGGGTGAGAGTCATCCTATGCCTAGTCCTGCACGTAGCGCTCAGCTGCATACCCAAGCTCAAAAGTAGGCATCTACCTCACAGCAGTACTTAATCAACTCTGCCTCTATTCTCCCTGTCTCTAGATTCACTCCCATTACTGTCTTCTCCCCGTACTGTAAACAACCTGATGGCAAGGACTGCCTTTTTCATCTTTGTACCCCCAGCACTTAGCATAGTGCCTAGCACATATCAGGAGCTTAGCAAATCTTGGAAGAATGAATAAATGAAGGGCACTGAGGAAAGTATTATTAGTTCCTGATTATTCTCCTCTGACCTCCAGAACCCAGGGCAGGAAGTTGCTAAATAAGAAGGTTGAGGTCCTCTAGTCAGCTGAGGAGGGTTTTTTAATTCCCTCTAGTTTCCTTTCCTGAGGTCCAAGACAATAAATATTTCCCA
>NW_020173731.1:11455614-11489810 GCF_003031525.2 Neophocaena asiaeorientalis asiaeorientalis | reverse complement strand
TATATATATATATGTATATGTATATATCTATACAATGGAATACTACTCAGCCATAAAAAAGAATGAAATAGTACAGTAACATGGATGGAACTAGAGATTATCAAAAGAAGTGAAGTGAGTCAGACAGAAAAAGACAAATATGTGGTATCAATTCTATGTGGAATCTAAAATATGACACAAATGAACTTATTTACAAAACAGAAGCAGACTCACAGATACAGAAAACAAACTTATGGTTACCAAAGGGGAAAGGGGGTAGGGGAGGGACAAATTAGGAGTTTGGGATTAGCATATACCAACTTCTATATATAAAACAGATAAACAACAAGATCCTATTGTATAACACGGGGAACTACATTCAATATCTTGTAATAACATAAAATGGAAAAGAATATGAAAAGGAATATATATGTAGAACTGAATCATTTTGCTGTACACCAGAAACTAACATATTATAAATCAACTATACTTCAATAAAAATAAAAATTAAAAAAAAAAATCTGTCTCATTTGGCTATTGACAAGCCTCTTAGGTTTCAGCCTAGAATTTTAGGAAGATACTTCCCTCCCCCCAAAACTGCTATCATCTTTATATATCATTTTTTAAAATAAATTTATTTATTTATTTATTTTTTGGCTGTGTTGGGTCTTCATTGCTGCAAGCGGGCTTTCTCTAGTTGCGGCGAGCGGGGGCTACTCTTCGTTATGGTGCGTGGGCTTCTCATTGTGGTGGCTTCTCTTGTTTCGGGGCACGGGCTCTAGGCGCGCGGACTTCAGTAGTTGTGGCACGTGGGCTCAGTAGTTGTGGCTCACAGGCTTAGTTGCTCCATGGCATGTGGGATCTTCCCAGACCAGGGCTCGAACCTGTGTCCCCTGCATTGGCAGGCGGATTCTCAACCACTGCGCCACCAGGGAAGCCCTCTTTATATATCATTTAAGTGTTGCCAGAGAAACTTCAGTGATAATCCAATATATTTTCAAAAGGAGTATGTCAAAAGATTCTTTATAACTTAGATAACAGGACTGGTAGGTTCATGACTATCTTACCTTTTAAGGTGTATTTACCCATCTCAGTCCTCATCCAGCACCTCAAACCCTAAGCAATAACAAGACCTGGAATCCTCAAAAATATCAATGTCACAAAAGCAAAAAAAAGGCAGGACTATTCTAGACTAAGAGGCTAAAGAAACATGACAAAATGCACTGTATGATCCTTGGATTGGATCTTGGGCCAAACAAACAAACAGACCATATTTGGGATAGTTGAACGTATTTGGGACAACTGGAAAATGTTAATATAGACTGTATTAACTAATAATATTGTATCAATTTAAACTTCTTGGGTGTGAATAATGGCATTTTAATTAAGCGGAAGAATGTCCTTTTCGTTAGAAGATACAAGCTGAAGTATATAGGAGTAAAGTTTTATCTGCAAGTTACTCTCATATAGTTCAGTAAAAAATGTGTGTGTGTGTGTGTGTGTGTGTGTGTGTGTGTGTGTGTGTGTGTGAAGAAAGAGAGAGAGAGAAACAAAGAGAGACTACAATAGGAAAGAGTATATGAATCTGGGTGAACAGTATGTGGGTCTTCATTGTACCACTCTTTTAGCTTTTCTGTGAGTTTAAATTTTCTCAACAGTGTTGGGAGAAAAAGTCTTAAGCAATATAAGCTAGGCCTATGATGCAAGTCCTCCCTAAGCTTCAAGTCCAAGATGCCATCCATCCACTCTGCTGTTAACTGGCCACAGTCCTTTCCTGTGACCGAATTTACATGCATGTGTACCTCCCTCCAAAGGTCACTTACACATAGAGACAGGGAGTTATCTTGGGGAAACAGCTCTTACTTACCAACACATTTTTCAGTTTGATATCACGGTGGACAAGTCCCTGGCTGTGCAGGAAGCGGATTCCTTCCACCACATCTAGGGCTATCTGCAAACGGGTCTCCAGGGTCAGCCCAGCCTTGGGGAGACAAAAGGGTTTACCTGTCACTAAGAAGACAACTCCTCAATCCAACTTGCTTATACCAACGAAGAGTTCCTTCTGTGAGATACTGAAAGACTGACCACACTAGGGTACACAAGGACAGAAAAGTGGATGAGAATAAGGGAAGAAGAAGGCAGTCAGGAGAGGGAAATAAAGGAAAAGCAAGGAAGGGCAAGCCATAAAGGCCAGGTCAGATCCCTTGGAGGCAGCACTTAGGCCAGCCGGATGATCCCCAAATGTGACTAGGAGAGCCACAACCAAACGCCTGAAGGCATGAGTGTATCTCTAACCCTGAACAAACTTAGAACTGCCGTAGAGGCTCAAAGTGAGTATTTCTAGGACTCTCAGGCAGATTTACTTCCATTGCTTTGTAGGACTGGTTAGCCTTTGGTTTTATGGATTCAAATACCAAAGTCACCCATCTTACTTCTACCAAGCCTCCAATTTAGGGTCTCTTGAATTCTGGAGAATGTTATATCACTCATCCAAAAGCCCATATATGGTTCTCTAACCCACTTATGGAAGAGCATCACATGGTGCTTAGCTTAACTGCCCTGAAATGAAGAAGGAAAGCCACTTGCAGAGTCATTTTATTCACCGTATTGATTTCTCATGGCTCCTGCAAGCATTTCTGAGGATTCTTCTGTCTTATTCCATATAAACTGGTACAAGAGGCACCTGTGAGAAGGGACCTACCAGATACTCTGGGGTTAGCTTTTCCAGCTCCAATGTAGAGGACAAACAAAAGAAACCTCTCTATTTCCCTGCTGGTGGCTGTTTTAGATGAGGGGAACTCAACATCCAACTGAGGGTATTTCACCGTCATTCAAAATCTTCCACTTCTCACTGTCTATGGCAGAATTTGAATGCTATGGAACTTTTAACGTTTTTGGTCTTCTATAATTTGTTCCCAACATTTCTTTGCATATTATCTCCCCTCTATTCCCCAAATGAACCAGCTCCTCCAACACAGTCAGTGTCCTTCAAATGTTCTGGGCACTAAGCTATTCCTTCCCCCGGTATGACCTCTTCTTTCCATCTGCCCAACTTTTACCCATCAGGGTTCATTTATCCAACTCAAATGCCACCTGTTCATGAAATATTCACTGACTACAATTATTTTATTTAAAAAAATTTTTTTTGAATTTATTTTTGGCTGTGTTGGGTCTTCATTGCTACGTGCGGGCTTTCTCTAGTCGTGGCAGATGGGGGCTACTCTTCATTGTGGTGCGCGGGCTTCTCATCGCGCTGGCTTCTCCTGTTGCAGAGCACGGGCTCTAGGCACGCGGGCTTCAGTAGTTGCAGCACACGGGCTCAGTGGTTGTGGCGTGGGGGTTAGTTGCTCCGCGGAATGTGGGATCTTCCCAGACTAGGGATCAAATCCGTGTCCCCTGCACTGACAGGCGGATTCTTAACCATTGCACCACCAGGGAAGTCCCTACAATTCTTTTAAAAGCCCCTGGCCAATTATACTTTTTCACATCCCCTTATGTTGCTTAATACAGGGCCTTGTACAAAGTAGTCACTAATAAATATTTGTTGAAAATAAAAACTAGCTTAATTCACTGAGGACGAAAAAAGAGAAAGAATAGCAGAGTTATAGAAAGCTTTTCTGCTCTTCTGTGTAGTCTAGATTTTTACACTACCACGAGAGGTAAAAGTGGTGAACTGCAGTATTCTAGATATAAACTTGGCAAAAAAACATGTTCTGAGACATTTTTAAGGTTTTTTGGAAATGAAGGTAATAAAGCTTGATTACTCCAACATTGTCTTATGAGAGCTAGAGGCTCTGAATAAAGAAGAAAGGAGGAAAGGCCAGAAAGGAACCTGTGGATCTGGCTGCCAGCTGGACCTCACTCCCTCCTTGCCCTGCCTCACCTTCAGCCCACTGTAGAGGTCCCGGTGCAGCCGCTCCATAATGAGCAGCACAGCGATGCTGGAGCCACCACCATAGTTGTAGTCGATGACGGAACCGTGCAGATCCACCAATCGCTCATGCTTCGGCAGAGACCTGGTGAGGAGCGGAAAGGTCTGGGCTAGAGCTAACCTTGCATAGCATGTCACTACGGTGGAAGAAATAACCCTGAGACCGTGCATAGTCCAGGCCCAGAGGTAATAGCCCTCAGTACAGCGAGAGGGCAAAGAGAATGGCCTCTCTAACGAGGACAGAGAATTATGGAATCTAAAAACTGACAGGCCTTAAGGACTAAAGAAGAAAGTCAAATGGAAGGATGGGTCTGAGAAATTAGGATGGTGGGGAAAGGGCAGGTAGAGGCAGGAAAGGCCTTGAAGAGAGCACATTTCTGGGCCAGACACTGGAATACTAGTCTACAACATTTTGAGACATAGGTTTACTATAGCTCTTGGTACAAAATTTATACCAGGCTTCTAAGCTTCTTCTCTGGATCGTTCCCCACGAAGATGAATGAGACCAGAACCCACCTCATGTAGTGGAACTCCAAAGCTAGGTCATTCCAGTGCTTCTCGTCTGGAGGGACAACTGACTTGAGGGCACAAGGGAAGTGTCCCCCCCAGTTGTCACACAGGTACACCACACCATACTGGCCCCGGCCCAGTTCCTGTCCCAGTTTAGGTTTACCTATAAGGTGCAGAGACAGAGGTAAGGCAGGAAGGATGGGAACTTGCTGGGCAACCTCCCTAAGATTCTTAGACGTGGACCTGCCTAGAAGCAGGAAGTCATAATTATGCCAGGGGAAGAAATTTGGATGTTTTCTAAACCAGTAGTAACCTAACTGGTTTAATTTGAATAAACTTTGGTTGTGTTATTTGAACTATATAAATAGCAGGACCAAACAGACTTCATCAGAAATTCAAAAATACATCAATGGGCGTTTAGGCAGCCTCACAGGGAAGCAGCTTTAGACACTGGGGTTCTCCAGGGTTGGACATGAGGATGTCAGGTATCCAGAACCTTCCTCCTCCAATTTACTAGGGAAAAAATATAAGGACTCACGATGCAGCAAGACATCCTGTAAAGAACGGCTTTCCAGCGAAAGGCGGGCCAGGCGGGGAGCATGATCTTTCCGAACCTTCAGCCATAGATCTTCAGTTTTCTCCAACCGGCCTGAGTGGCCAGCTTCCAGCTGGGAAGGAAAAAGAAGAAAGAAATATGACTTATCAGGTCCCCAGCTTTGGCTTCCTCACCTATTATATGGGGATAAGAATATCTACCTCATGAGGATACCTGTGAGAATTAAATAAGGTATATGTAACATAGCTCAGAGATTGGCGGACCGTGAGCATTCATTAAGTAATACTTTTTCTTCCTGGATGCATAATCACATCTACCCACCCTCCCCTCCACACACATGTACACATGCACACGCGCACACCCCAAAGGGATAAGCAGATGTCACATAACTGCAAACTACTATGGAAGTTGGAATGGCATCCCTTTCTGTCACTCATCCCTAAAATACTATATAAACTCATATGAAATTCCTACCCCTCGATTTTCATTCCTCACTCAGTGAAGTGGGGAGACATTAATTGAGTTCCCTCCATTCTCTCTAGAGTTACAGAAATATCCACATGAAAAAGTTACTGATGAAACAGCCTGTAACTTAGTATTATCCTTTAACAGAATAGAAAGGAAATATACCGATGACTTTTTAAAAATTATGTAGACAGCAGGAGACGAAACATTCCACAGTGGATGAGGTGCCCCTCCGATTGATCCAGCTGTACGTCCTCTCCTATATACCCACCTGCCGCAAGGAGGCTGCAAAGGCCTCATGGGAGCTGTTGAGCCGAGTCCGGAATTGGCTGCAAATGCTCTTGGCCAGCTTGGAGGCACTGAGGCTCTCGATGGCTTCCTGGGCCACCTTTCTCTTCCACTCTAGTGTGATGGCAGGTGGGCTCACCCATGTGATGCGCTGGATGATCTGTCAGGATGAGGACAGTGAGAACACTGAGGGATGGGAGACGGGGACCACTAGGAAGAACCAACACCCCTCCCTCTCTGGGTTACCCACTCGTTAGGCCAGGATCTTAAGATAAGAGCTGTATGAAGTCCAGCACTCCTCTCCGATTCCATCTACCTCAAAATCGGGGCTCAGCCCAATGGAAAGCATCAAAGAACACTAGGCCTAGTCTGCGTGCTCACAAATCAATACATTACACTCAATACTGGGGGTGCCTGATAAATCCCTTTCTAAACGCAGCAAGTAACTCTACGGAAGAGTCAGATGGAACATCAGAAAGGAAACCGTACTCATGGCCTCTGGCAACAAAGGTTCTGAGAAAACACTTAGGTTGGGAAAAAGAAATATGAAGCTAGTGAAGCAGGGTTTTATGGCTCCATAAAATATCATTTAGACACATCACTTTTAAGAGTTAAAGGGGGCACTGTCAATAATTATTTCAGAACAGGCATAAACCAGGATTCTCCCAGGCAGGCAAACCACGACAAATGGCCACCTGCCCTGACAGACATCAGTTTGTTTAGGACAGACACCCTAGACATCAGTTTCTGTTGGAGCGACCAGACTCACCTAAGCCAACTAGGGGCTGAAAAACACTTCCCTAAACAACCTCTACCTGTTTGATTTGCTCCCACAGCATCCTTGTAACTGAGGACCCTGAGTGAAATGTGACTTCAACATGATAGGCAGCATTTAAGATCTGAAAGAGAGTACACAAACAAAAGTCAATATTCCCTGAGTAGAGTGGCTAATTAAAAATGCAATAAATGGGGCTTCCCTGGTGGCGCAGTGGTTGAGAGTCCGCCTGGTGATGCAGGGGACACAGGTTCGTGCCCCGGTGTGGGAAGATCCCACATGCCGCGGAGCAGCTGGGCCCGTGAGCCATGGCCGCTGAGCCTGCACGTCCGGAGCCTGTGCTCCGCAACGGGAGAGGCCACAGCAGTGAGAGGCCCACATACCGCAAAAAAAAAAAAAAAGCAATAAATGATATTTATTTCAAGAACATGGTGCAGTTTCAAGGTTCCCAAATCTACCCCTCAGTGTATGTGCAGAGTCAATGAAGGCTGATCATCTATCTGGTGACTATTTGGGCTCCTTTACTTCATATTCATCTTCTTGCTCATTGACTTAACTGCAATTTGACAGTTCACAAGCACCTCCCACGGACAGTGGTCATGAGATAGGAAAAGAAAATAGAATTCAAACTGGACTGGCAAAAAATTGAAAGGGAAATTCTTGACTAACTTGAAGCTGGGTTCGTGGGTGGATTCTGTTTCATGTGTTATCTGTGACACGCTCTTAACTACCCTTTGAGTACCTGTTTGAGATAATTACTGGTGATGTGAACCGAGACATCCTGAGACTTCTCCAGGCTCTGCAGACACCGTTCCAGCGTTCCGACGAAGCTCTCACGTAGGTAATCCACAGAGCTGATCAGCTTGTTAGCCACTGCTTGATTAAGCCGGGAGATGATGAGTTCCTGGATCTGTCGGATGCAGCATTTGATCTCTCTGGTGCCCACTGGTTCTCCATTCTCAGGGACAATGACATCTATGGAGGCAGAGCAAAAAGCTAGTTGACTGTGAGGGGAAGGGGCAGGCACACTGAATAAAGGCAGCTCCCAAGTCAGACCCAAGGAGCTACCACGAACAACAGCTACTAAACGCATATGGTTGAAAAACTGACTCTCAGTATGACCATGGGCCATGCAATCCTCAACTACTTAAGGCATCTAAGAATTGTGAGAAGGAGCGACTGTGTACAGAATGAACCTATTGATTTTGTCAGCTCTTATATCACATTTATAGAAGAGGAGAAAAAACATTTATTGACTGCAGACTATTTGAAATGCACAGTAAGTGTTTTTCATATGTAATCTAATTTAATCCCAACAACAACACTGTCAGGGGTATATTACTGGTTATATTTTATATGTCAGGAAAAAGCCTCAAAGAGAGAATAAAGTGGGCACTGGGAAGGGATGGTACAGTTAGGAAGTAATATAGCTAGCGTTTGAACCCAAAGCTCATGGATTCCAAAGCCTCTTATCTTTGCAATAATTCACACTTCCTAGCATATTAATGAGAAAAATCCAAGAGTCAAGAATTCAATTTTAATCAACTACTAGAGAAATGAAAAGTAAAACTGGAATGTTGTCCCCACTATGCTACTAGCTCTCAGGATTAGAAAAGTCTGTTTTGCAAACCAGAGGACAGAAGAACTTAGAGAAGACAAATCACCTATAAAAATTCCACTCCTAAAAAGGCCCTCTCTAATGTTAGAAACTTATATTGGTACCACCTCTTTGGAAGAAATCTGGCAATATCTATCAAAAATTTAAGCTAACCAACCAATAAACAAAAGAAATCTATACACCCTTTGACCCAACTACTGTTTCTGCTTCTAGGCATTATTTTTCTAGAAATATACCCTTACAAGTCTCAAATACATGCATGCACAATGACGATCAATGCCGTATACTCTGAGAGAGAAAGAGAGAAAGAAAAGAAAGGAAAGGAAAGAAAGAAAGAAAGGGAGGAAAGAAGAGAAAGAAGGAAGGAAGGAAGAGAAGGAGGGAGGGAGGGAGGAAAGGAAGGGAGGAAGGAAAGGAAGGAAGGAAGGAAGAAAGGGGCTTCCCTGGTGGCGCAGTGGATAAGAATCCGCCTGCCAATGCAGGGGACCCAGGTTCGAGCCCTGGCCCGGGACAATCCCACATGGCTGTGGAACAGCTGGGCCTGTGAGCCACAACTATTGAGCCTGCACTCTGGAGCCCACGAGCCACAACTACTGAGCCCCTGTGCTACAACTGCTGAGGTCTGTGCACCTGGAGCCCATGCTCCGCCACAGGAGAGGCCACCACAATGAGAGGCCCGTGCACCACAACGAAGAGTGGACCCCGCTCGCCGCAACTAGAGAGAGCCTGCACGCAGCAACAAAGACCCAATGCAGCCAAAAATAAATAAATAAAATAAATAAATTTATTAAAAAAAGAAAAGAAAGCAAGAAACAGCCTACATATCCAGCGGTAGGGGAACAGTTAAATAAATTAAGGTATATCCATTAGAAGAAGACAAATTTCTCTGCACATTTATGGAAAGATCTCTAAGATATGGGGTAAGTGAAAAAGCAAGGGCAGAAGAACATATAGAGGAAAACTAGATGACTAGGAGACAGTATCTTTTTATCTTTGAGTAAAATACCATGTTTTTAGGTACTATCTTTTCAAAAAATAAATAATTTATAAAGTATGTATGTCATGATACCTAGTGTGCATGCATTACCTTTATTTTAAAACAAACAAAAATCAGTAATAAAAATCTGGCTCCATAGGATATGTGGTAGCTCTCTTCTAAATCTACTTGTCATCGCCTCAAGGATACCCAGAATGTATTAGAACAAGGTAAGAAGCAGCACGTAAGTCCTGTCTAAGATGTAGCCAACTAGGTAAGTAGAATCACAAGTCCACGATGTAGTTAACAGAGCCAGACATTTGACGTACTTGTTCCCAGTTACTCCACATCTGAGCTAACCACTGTGCCCCAGGTACCAAACATGATATACCTGGTACGTGATAGACAATCAAATGTTTTCACTGACTGCTCAACCTACCTGCCCTGACAACCCTTTATCATGTCTACTCTGATGCTGGCATTGATGCTCCAGTGTCTTTTATTCAGGCACTGAATTAAATTAAACATTCAGAAGATTTCCTAGGATTTCCACGGCAAGTGAGCACTTCTCAGCAACTCCTCCCTACAATGGGAATTCGCCAAAGAGGTATCTTTGTTCATCTTTAGAAAGACCTATAAGAAATCAAGCATGCTATGCTTGCTAAAGTATATTTCCTTTGTATCTGTAAGTGTGACAAACATATACCATCACTCACACACTCATTCATTCTCCAAAGATATACTATACACAGACTCTGTTGTTTGCTGCAAGGGATACAGTAATGAATAAAGACCCAGATCCTGTTCTTCATTTCTAGGATTTTAGAAGATAGAGGAACATAAACAACTATAATAATAAGATAAAAAGTGAAATATACCAGAAATTTCAGTTCCAGATGAAATTCTATGGGAGTTCAGATGAACTGCAATCATTATTAGCTAAGAAAATTAAAGACAACTTCATGAAAAATGTTATTTGGAAGAGGTCTTGAAGGGTAAGTAGGATTTGAAAATTCACAAATAAAAGAGATTCAGGTTTAGGGCAGGGCATAAGCAAAAAATAAAATAAAATAAAATAAAGGAAGCATACAGAGGACAGGAAGCAGTTGAAACCAACCAAAAAAGAAATTACAGGAAGGTGCATAGTGGGAAATAAGACTGAGAAAGTTGGAAAGGGTTAGGCTTTGGAAGATCTTGAATACTAGGCTAAAGGAGTCTTAACTCAGTCTGTAGAAATAGAGCCAATAAAGATGAACTGGGGAAAGGAGAGAAAGATGTCAGTGAGATGAGTCAGGTAACAACAGTTCAGTTAGACTAAAGAGGAAGGAATAGAGAAGCAAAGGTATATATGAAATAGGGAAGAAGACTCAGCAGGACTTGGCGACTGACTGGATACGGGGACAAGAGAAAGAAAACAGTTAAAGACCATGCTGAGGTTTTTGTTTAAGACTTTTTACTTTAAAAATTTTTTTTGTTTCTATTTTTTTTATTTGGCCGAGCCGCGCAGCACGTGGGATCTTAGCTCCCCGACCAGGGATCAAACCCGTGCCCCCTGCATTGGAAGTGCAGAGTCTTAACCACTGGACCGCCAGGGAAGTCCCCATGCTGAGGTTTTGAAGCTGGTTCCCAGGAAGATGGTAGCATCGGTCACTGGGAACAGATTAAGAAGCAGTAAAGCATGGAAATTAAAGAGTATGGGCTCAGGAATCAGACTGTCTAGATTCAAATTCTGCCTCTACTGTTAAGCAGCTGTGTGACCTTGAGCAAAGTACTTAACCTGTCTAAGCCTGAGTTTCCTCATCTAGAAAATGGCAATAAGCAGAATCCACCTAGGGAGGTTGTTTTAGAAAAAAACAAAGACAAAAAACTGCTGCTAGGTCCCATGTCAGAAATGCTGATTAGCAGGTCTGGAGTGGTCTTTAATGGTCTCAAGCATCTACATTTTCAAAAAGCCTCCCAGGTTATTTGGATGCATAGCCATGACTGAGAACCTAAAGGGTAACTTGCAAACCACGTACTTTAATTAATAGGTAGTAGAGCTAATGTTCATGCAGAAGTCAGTATACAAAGTCAGTAGCATCTAAACCTCAGACACCAAAAGACCAGACTAAGCATTTGGCCCAGTTTTGTTAACAGTCATTCATGAAGAATGGGAACGCCAGAAAAGCTAAAACCGTTACTCTGGGAAATCCTTCTGAGTTAGGTCTCAGGAGCAGCCTGAAAAGAAAATGAGACCATGACACACAAAAAAGAACCGACAAAGAAGCATGGGCCATGCCAAAGGAGCCAGGGTTGAAGCATGACTTAGTGACATTCTTCAAGCAGCTCTTCTCCAGTTTTATCAAGTCCAAGGGGATACAGATATAAACGGGAGACTAAAGAGCACTATTGGGATGAATCTACCAAAAGCTGGACTAACAGTCCTAGGAAGGAATGATGGTGGAATCTTCCAGGAAGGTCTCTCAGAACAAGAGAGGCCACCTTGGCTAAATGATTTAAGGTGGGCTCCCGCTAATGACAGCGGGGTAGGTGAGTGATCCTGAGGTTCCTTTGGGCTTCAGAATTAATGTACTCAACTTCCAGCTGGAAAAGAGTTAGAGGATGCTGTAGTCCCCGCGCCCTACCAAGTTCTCTAGGACCTACCTTTAAACTCCATGTTGGCAGCATCATCCAGAAGCTCCTCCTTCATGGTGTTAAGCGTCTCAACGATCATGTCCTTCATTTCCTCCTGCTTTCGGTTGGCAATATTCATCAGTGATTCGTACAACTCATTCTCCTTTTTTCGTGTATATTCTAGACGTTTGGGAGTAATCTGCAGGTCCCGCTGCATGTCAAAGGCCTGGTTAATAAAGATGTCGAGGCAGCGGCAGTGCACCAGGTTCAGGGCCTTGGCTGCGTCCACCAGGTGAGTCTGTAGCACCTGGTGAGAAAATGTGTTCAAGTGTCTCAGCTTCTCACTTTGCTCCACCAACACGCTCTGAGCTTTGGTGTCCTGGCTGGGGTTCCCACAGTTACAGTGACTGCTGCTCAGATAGCCCAGGTCAGTTAGCTGGCGATGGAGTGGTGATCTTTCATTCTCCATTCTTCTGGTGGAGGAGCTGATTATCTCCGAGCCCAGCTTCGGCATTTTGAAAAAGAATACGGGAAAGGAGAAATACTTTCGGATTTCCTGAAGCTCTTGCTCATCCCTTTCAGAGAGTTCATCTTTGTGGAGTGCATAGGTTATCACAGGCAAGAAATCATTCACCAAGTCACCCAGAACATCCACTGTGGGCCGGAGGCCTTGGCACGGTGCTACCACAATGTCCACTTCCTAGAAGGGGAAGGGGGTCATATCAGCACTTCAGGGTCAGAACCAATCCTTGCCTCCCCAAAGTCCCACACTGAGACCAAAATCCAGATCTATGATGGGGCAACTGAACTTCGGTATGCCCCAATCATTTGTCCACCTCCTTCCTTGGTTACCAACACTGCCTGGTGCAGCCTATGCAGGCAGGCACTCGTCCAGAGAGAGTGAAAAAACAAATAAGTAGAAAGGATGGCAGTCCTTTTAGCCATTTTATTTATTTTCATTTTTTCTTTTAGCCATTTTAGATAAAAAAGAATATTTAGTCCCTTTTGTTGCTTTGGAAACTCCCATTAATTCCCTCTGATGAAGAAATAAGACAAATAGTAGATGAAGAAAGAACTCTTAACAGACTGGGAGTGAATCTGCCTAGCACATTCCTCCCCCTCTTTCTAACCTGACTAACTCATCCCTATCTTTCTAACACGGCTAATTCCCAAGGTCCTTTAAATCTCAATGTATACATCGTGTCATACCCCTCGGGAGTCTTTCCTATTACACGATCCCTAGCACTCTCTACTTCTCCTTTTCTTAATGTTCAACACATTTAAAATGTATTTATTTAAAACCTAATTCTTTCCCATTAGCCCATAAACTCTTTGAGGACAGGGACCATGTCTATCTTGTTCACTACTATAACTCCAGTGCCTAGTACAGAGTAAGTCCTTAACTTTGTTCAATCAAGCAGCAAACTAAAGGCTAGATCTGCCAAACATTACCGCCCTATTCTAGGAGTTGGCAGGCATCCCAAAGTCTTAGCCACCTAAGTCTTAGTAATACCTTTACGCTCATGTTCACTTGGTCTGGCAGAGATTAAGATTTGCCTATCCAATATTTAACCTCTGCATTATTGGGAAGGCAATGTCTTTTATAGACAGGGGTGGCCAATAATAGGTGGGGCAACAGGAAAGCTCTTTAAAGGGTTGATTCTACTAGTAAGTACACCCTCTGGACTTGCCCTTCTTGCTTGGAGCACAGATGTGACAGACAGAGCAGCAGTGATCATCCTGCAGTCCTTGGGCAAACGTGAGAGTAGAAGCCAGCCTTGAGGATGATGAAGCAAAACGAAATAGGGGGACTTCTCTGTGGTGCAGTGGTTGGGAATCCGCCTGCCAATGCAGGGCACACGGGTTCAAGCCCTGGTCCAGGAAGATCCCACATGCCGCGGAGCAACTAAGCCCATGCACCACTACTACTGAGCCCGCGCTCTAGAGCCCACGAGCCACAAATACTGAGCCCGCGTGCCACAGCTACTGAGGTCTGCGCACCTAGAGCCTGTGCTCCGCAACAAGAAAGGCCACTGCAATGAGAGGCCCATGCACCACAGCGAGGAGGGGCCCCCGCTAGCCGCAACTGGGGAAAGCCTGCATGCAGCAACGAGGACCCAATGCAGCCAAAAATAAATAAATTAATTAATTAAAAAAAAAAAAAGAAATAGGGAGCTTGGATCTCTGATGACTACAGAGCTGCCACACCAGCCCTCAACTGCCTAGCTTTAGACTTCTTTTATGTGAGGGAAAAAAAGTAACCTCTGTCTTGCTTAAGCAAGCCCCTACTTTTCTGATTGTTATGTACGATGAATCCAATCATAACTGATAAACCCAACGCCTGAAGTGAGTTTCAAGAATGATCTTTGGTTTAGAAACAACTTTCCACAGGTCCTTTCCCTAGCTAGTAGTTTCTTTTTATTGTTCTACTTCTTTCCTAAGGATCTTGAAGCACTTAAGAGCATGTATTTCCATCCATGCATAGGTTCCTCCAAATCTCTGAAATTAAGTGTTGACCTAAGTGTTGACCTGGAGACTTGTGCCTATATCACCATTGCAGGCACACCAGCTCCAAAGTCTGCAGACTCAAAATCAATCCTTTGCAAAATTCTAGTACATTTTAAAGAGTTATGAAAGAACTCAACACAAATCTGCTCAAGTCTGTGTCCTTAACAGTTATCAGATGTTGCAAATTTACTTTATTTGAAATCTAAGATATGCAATTTGTTTATTTTCTTTCAGACTAATACTCTGTTTTTATTCCTTTTTTGAGCAATAGGTATCATTGATGAAAGATTTTTAAAAATCAAAACGTGGGATCTTTTCCTTTTTGATCTCCTCCAGATAAGGAAGAAAGGGCTGGGAAATGCCAGCCTATTGTTTCTTGTAGTGTGTGTGTGTGTGTGTGTGTGTGTGTTGAAGGACAGAGAGACAGAGAGAGAGAGAGAGAGAGAGAGAGAGAGAGAGAGCGCTCTCCTATTTCCAGCAAAGCACAAAGGTCTCACCTTCTTCCTCAACAAAGAACTCATAAATTTTATTCTCAGGTAGGTCACAGAACTTTCATTTGGCTGGCCACTTTGAACTCCCTGAAGCTAAAAGTGCTTTTACCATCTCAGCATTTGTAATTTGAGTAAACACTGTATAAATCCACGTGCTTTCTACCCAAGCCTAGGCCAAGAAGAAATCTGCTGTTTCATGTGTGCCTCGAATTGCATGGAATGTTTTCTGATTGGAAGACTAGTGTGACACTCACCCTGCTATTCAAAACAAGCCCCTTCACTACACTGAGTCACACTGCTGGAGTATCAGTCACTTCATGAGGCACATTCAAAAAGTGGGTAAGTAAGAACTTTTAGGGTTTAGAGTACCACATGCAATTGCCTAAGTGCCAAAACTTTCATGACATATAATAATTAGATAGGCTAGAAGAGAATCCCAAGAACTGAAAATTTATAACAAGATAATTACAGATGACAGTGGTTTTTAAAAATATTTTAAAAATTGCTTCTGACTTAAGTAAATATCTTTTTAAAGGTATAAATCAATCAAACTTATTATAGAAATGTTAAGGGAAGAAAGCCTAAATATTCAAAACCTAAGTTAAGTGTTGTTTAGAAAGTTTTCAGGAAGAATTTTGTCGGCTTGTTTATTTGATGGATTTTCTTAAAATTCTAAAATAAGCTTCCAGGTTTTCCTCAAAGGACCATTTTGTGTGTGTAACACAACCATCAGCCAAAGCTGCCACGTCCATTTGTAGAACCAATATCCTTCGTAAGGGACAGTTGACTTTATTTGCTCATAGTTGCCAATTCATTTTTTAAAAAATGGATTCAGCGGATAAAGAAGATATGGCATACACACACACACACACACACACACACACACACACACACACACACACACACAGTGGAATACTACTCAGCCATAAAAAGAATAAAATTTGGCCGTTTGCAGTAACATGGATGGACTTGGACAGCATTATGCTAAGTGAAATTTGTCAGAGAAAGACAAATACTGTATGATGTCACTTACATGTGCAATCCAAAAAATAAAACAAACTAGTGACTATAACAAAAAAGAAACAGACTCACAGATACAGAGAACAAACTAGTGGCTACCAGTGGGGAAAGGGAAGGAGCGAGGGGCAAGATAGGGGTTATGAGGTACAAACTACTATGTATAAAATAAATAAGCTACATGGATATATTGTACAATACAGGGAATATAGCCCATATTTTATAATAACTATAATGGAATACAACCTTTAAAAATTATGAATCACTATGTTTTATACCTGTAACATATAATATTATATATCAACTATACTTCAATTTTTTAAAATTCCCCCAAAATGAATTCTGATGGTAGGTACTGCCTGGTACATTGGCACCTAGAAAGAAGTTGTCTACTCCTAAATACATCTTGTACTAAACAAAAATGGATAGAAAACAAGTACCATGCTCTCTCTTCTCCGTTCCCCAGTTAATTAACTTGTGCAGTCGGTCTCACTGTTCTGACTACCAAGACTGTTGGAAGACAGGCAAAAAGAGCTGCTGGCTGAGACCCTGGCAGCAGTACAAATTAGACTGGAATGTGATATGTGATTCTGCAATACTCACGGCAAAGGGATGACTCATGCCTGACGGTTATAAACAAAAAGGGAAGCCATCACTGTCTCCTGGAGACAGGGAGTGAAAAAAATTCACAGAGAGGATGAGCCCTGTTCTGGGTCCTATTATGGCCACCTGAGAGGGAAGACTGACCTCAGACTGTTTCATGGAAGGCTGTGTTCCTTCCTGGCACTTAGAACAGTGTCTGGCTCTTAATGAGCATGCAGTAAATAAATGTGCAGTTGGACTTCCCTGGTGGTCCAGTGGTTAAGACTCTGTGCTTCCACTGCAGGGGGTGTGGGTTCGATCCCTGGTCGGGGAACTAAGATCCCACCTGCTACTTGGCGTGACCAAAAAAACAGTAATAGTAAATAAATAAATAAATGTGCAATTACTGGATGAATAAATGATGCCTTTACTACTTGCTCAAAACCACTTTCAATCATCCTATATAAAATTTTCTATTTTTAACCCATATCCCACACATTTATCTGGAACTGCTATTTGCATCTACTCCAAGAATGAAGCAGTGAGTAAGCATTTTGCTCCTAACTCAATCAAGGAAGAAGAATCCCAGGGAGTCATGAGAGTATGCCATAATTCCCATTTTGAGTCACAGCAAATTCCTAGAGATTTCTCTTTTAGAATACATCTGTACAAATCTGTCGAATCTACATAAGTTGATATATTACCATCAATTTTCTTGGCAAGATTAAAAGAATGTAATAGAAAAGAGATTGCTACTCTGCAAACACCAGAATTTACCTCTCTGGTTTTGTTTTTTATGTAAAAGCTTTTTATGTAAAATGACACTACCTTAAGTGCCAAGAAGAAATGGCTCAATCACTGAAGCCTGACCACTTCCTAAGAATATTGGCTCTTACTGGTGAGGACTCCTTACTCTATGGCTCATGGCACATTACTGAAACTCAGTGATAGCTAAGGATGATTATCTTAACTGATGGTTCAAACAGAAGATGATCACGTACTCAGGTAGGTCATAAATATCTTTGTTTTCCCTATAGTTCTGAAGCCTCATTACATCACACAGAAGAGAAGTACATAACTATATAAGAGTCCTGCCCTTGCCCAGCAACTGACACAGCCTCGACTCCAATCCCTGTCTCTGTATTCTACCTATCGTCACTATCAATTCTCCTCCCATGCCCACTCTCACAGGGCAATGGGAGGTTTTTCCCATCTGTTTTTACACAGGATTGATTTTTCCTCATTTTTATACAGTTCCCTGAACTATCACTCTTAAATGTCAATTACATATAAAGGCAAATACTCCCTCTTCTTGTTACACTGTAGAAAATCCCTTTACTCTTGGTACAAACACTCTCCTTTGGGGAGCTGCAACTGACTGAGCTGCTTTCTAGAATATAACAGGCCACAAGCAGCTGTGTCAACCCAGAGCTTCACCCCAGCAGTCAGCATAGACCAGATACAAGCTCATCTCCCTACCTAGCAAAAAGTAGGGAGTGGTAACTCAGAGGCCATAACAAGACTTGGGAAAAACCATAATCCCAACCAAAGCCCTGAACTAGCCACAGAAAACATGAGGCCATCATGCTAAAAGTGGAAATATGTTTACAATCCCAAACACCCCAAAGTAAAGGCTTTAGGTCTGCGTCTCAACTCATAAGCATGAAGCCCTTAAGGATCAGAACTATCTGATTTCATACTGTGATGAATGAGATAACAGACAAGTTGACAAGAATGTACTGAACAGCCTCTGTGTGGGCTATTGGGTTGGCCAAAAAGTTCGTTCGGGGAGGGACTACATTGTTTCATAAAATTCTTGGTGAAAATGAAAAACGTGTCTTTTATTTTTACTTAAAACCAAACAAACTTTTTGGACAACTCAATACCTTGTGGATATTCAAACATCCAGGTACCCACATATACAGATAAAAGTAGGAAAGTGAAGCTTTATTCTCTTATCACTTACTAGACCCAATCAAGAGAGACCATAGTAGAATGGAGAAGAAGGAAGAAGGGGAAACTTTACCTTTTAACTTTATAACTTTAACTTTTGTATTTTTTACCTTTTTATAACATCTCTCATTTTATTATAAAAGTACTTCATAATAATTATGAAGAACTTTGCTTCTCACTAGAGCAGAATAACTCTAAGTAAGCTGGAACCAGAAGGACTTAAGTTTGACAAAAGGAAGGAGTCCCACCATGGATGGCTGTCAGGGAAGGGACAGGTGACTGAGAGAATAGGAAATCTTCTTCTCAAGGACGCTGATTAATTCATTCAAAGGGAGACTTGCTAAGTGCCTGACACTGTTCTAGATGCTTTACACTTAGTCTCTTATTTAAGCCTCACACCAGTCCTAAAAGATACAGATTACTACTTCTATTTTACAAATGGGGGACACCCCAGCACCACAGTCACACAGTTAGTTAAGTAACCAAGCCAGGATGTAAGTCCAGGCCCACTTAACTACAAAGACAGTGTTTAAACAGTAACTGAAGGTCCACCGTGTCAGGAACTGTCTGGGCTGGTATTAGGAAAGTTCTGAAAGAAGAATAAAGGATGGACAAGATGATTTCAGGGACCCTAACAGTCCTACTGTCTATATTAAAAAGTATACGCTGGCTATAAGTAAAAGCCCTGCTCTGCTATGAAACAATGCTGCAAAAGAAGTCAAAAAGAAAATATTTTTAATTGCCCGAATAACAGAATTTCTGCCTGCTGACAGTACTTTCAACCTTTGCATCTCTGAATCAGGGAGGATTCCCTACCGCCACCATCCATTACCGAAAGGGAAACACAAACAGATCTTTGAGATAGTGAAAATAGAAAGGGATGCCATTTGGTGCAGGAAAGAGGTAGATAGGATCCTTTAAAAAGGGAGAAAACAAGAGAGGAAGACTAAGACCATAATCTCTTGCCAGATTTTCCCCCAAAGAGCTAATCTTAGAAGGCCAAAAATGAATCAGTGGTGGTGAATTGAGAAAATATAGCCTCAGCTTTAAGCTGTTCTTTTTAAGAGGGATCAAGGCTACTACAGTGAGCATAGGGATTTTAAAAAGAATCTTGCCTCTAAACCACATATATCCTTAATAGGTAAAATTAACCTATTAAAAGTATTACCAGGTTTCTTGGCAAAGAGCAATGTATCGGTTATATTTCACTATGTATGTTAGTGTGTGTTAGGGGAAAGGCAAGAGCGATGCTAAATTCAAAGAACATAGAATTACTGCCTAGAAGGAACTTATAATTTAGCATTTGCCTGAACTTCCCATATCCTTTTTTAACACATCACTTTAGTTCCCCTTTCTTTTTGCCCCATAAAATCAGGGTTTCTTTAATTATGTTTCTAGAATAGCATTATTTCTCTTATACATATTACCCCAACTTTGTTTCTTTTCCCTTAGAAATGGCCATCTTTGACCTAATTCCATCACTCTTTCCTCCCAAAAGTATCTGCTTACCTTGAAGATAGTCACCCAAGCTTCTTTCCAACTTTTTACCAGTCAACTGTTAACTTTCAATCTAGATACATTCAAGAGAAGACACGGTATCTAACTAAAAGTAAGCAACGCATAAATTTAGTTTCATAAGGCACCAAAACAAATACTAAAAACTAGACAAAAATTGAGAGAAGCTAGTTTTCTAGCCACAAACAATGTTTAGTAAATTTGGGGGTTAAAATGTTGCATAAATTTGTGATTTTTAGTAAGATACTTTGATTTGGGGTTATGAAAGTATTAACTGCTGATAAATTAAAACTAACAATGTCTGTATGGATCAACAGAACAGAATAGAGAGCCCAGAAATAAACCCACACACCTACGGGCAATTAATTTCTGACAAAGGAGGCAAGAGTATACAATGGAGAAAAGACAGTCTCTTCAGCAAGTAGTGTTGGGAAAGCTGGTAGGTCAGTCACCCAAGGCAATAGAAATAAAAGCAAAAATAAACAAATGGGACCTAATCAAACTTATAAGATTTTGCACACCAAAGGAAAGGATAAACAAAATGGAAAGACAACCTACGGACTGAGAGAAAATATTTGCGAATGATGTGACTGACAAGGGCTTAATTTCCAAAATATACAGACAGCTTGTATAACTCAATAACAAAAAAACAAACAACCCAATCAAAAAATGGGCAGAGGGCTTCCCTGGTGGTGCAGTGGTTGAGAGTCCACCTGCTGATGCAGGGGACACGGGTTCATGCCCTGGTCCGGGAAGATCCCACATGCCGCGGAGCGGCTGGGCCCATGAGCCATGGCCGCTGAGCCTACGCGTCTGGAGCCTGTGCTCCGCAACGGGAGAGGCCACAACAGTGAGAGGCCTGCGTACCGCAAAAAAAAAAAGGCAGAAAATCTAAATAGATATTTTTCCAAAGAAGACATACAGATGGCCAATAGGCAGATGAAAAGATGCTCAACATCACTAATTATTAGAGAAATGCAAATCAAAACTATAAGGAGGCAACAGAGGAATGGATAAAGAAGATATGGAACATATATATAATGGAATATTACTCGGCCATAAAAAAGAACAAAATAATGCCATTTGCAGCAACATGGATAGTCCTAGAGATTGTCATACTGAGTGAAGTAAGTCAGACAGAGAAAGACAAGTATCACATGATATCACTTATATGTGGAATCTAAAAAAATGGTACAATTGAACTTATTTACAAAACAGAAATAGAGTCACAGATATAGAAAACAAACTTATAGTTACCAGTGGGGGAAAAAGGGGGGAGAGATAAGTTGGGAGACTGGGATTGACATATATACACTACTATATATAAAATAGATAACTAATAAGGACCTACTATATAGCACAGGGAACTCTACTCAATACTCTGTAATGACCTATATGGGAAAAGAATCTAAAAAAGAGTGGAGATATATATGTATAACTGATTCACTTTGCTGTACACCTGAAAGTAACACAACATTGTAAATCAACTATACTCCAATAAAAATTTTTAAAAATAAATGAATAAAATAGATCACAACAGCAAAACAAAACTGTAATGAGGTACCACCTCATACCAGTCAGAATGGCCATCATTAAAAAGTCCACAAATAACAAATGCTGGAGAGAGTGTGGAAAAAAAAGAACCCTCCTACACTGTTGGTGGGAATGTAAATTAGTACAGCCACTATGGAGAACAGTATGGAGGTTCCTTAAAAAACTGAAAAGAGAGTTGCCATATGATCCAGCAATCCCACTCCTGGGCATATATCCAAAGAAAACTATAATTTGAAAAGATACATGCACCCCAATGTTCATAGCAGCACTAATTACAATAGCCAAGACATGGAAGCAACCTAAGTGTCCATCGACAGATGAATAAAGAACATGTGGTATATATACACAAGGGACTACTACTCAGCCATAAAAAAGAACTAAATAATGCCATTTGCAGCAACACAGATGGACCTAGAGATTATCATACTAAGTGAAGTAAGAAAAATAAATACCATATGATATCACTTACATGTAGAATCTAAAATATGACACAGATGAACTTATTTATGAAACATAAACAGACTCACAGACAAAGAAAACAAATTTCTGGTCACCAAGGGGGAAAGAGGGTGGGGGGGGGTATAAATTAGGAGTTTGGGATTAGCAGATACAAACAACTATATATAACACAGATAAATAACAAGCTCCTACTGTATAGCACAGAGAACTATATTCAATATCCTGTAGTAAACCATAATGGAAAAGAATTTGAAAAAATATACATATATGACTGAATCACTTTGCTGTACAACACTGTAAATAACTAAAAAATTATAAATCAAATTAAAAAATTTTAATTTTTAAAAATTAAAAAATAAAAATATCAATGTCTGTATGAAATTACAAACAGATTATTTCCATTGATGGCTACTGACTGAGGGTTATAAAGAGAAAATTTTACTACTCCAAATGGTTAAGAGTTCAAAGTAGTAAAAAAAAAAAAGTTTATTTGCAAGTTATTAGACCTTTCCTGGAAACATTAGTCTACTTTAGTTCCCTGAAATACACCCTACCAGACATCACCATGAGCCAGTAACCATGACAGTGTGTGGCAGCCTGGCTGCCAGGTGACATGTACATTTGTCCAGAGGGCCAGAAAACACCTGGTAGGGATAAACAGGCTATGATTAGAGCAGAAAACTGAGAGCTATGAAACTGCCACAGAAAATGAAATGCCACTGCTAGGCTGCAGGAATCCCATCTTAGGCTGAGGAAGTTTAATCATCTCTGCTTCTTTTTATTCCTTTTCTTAGAGGTGTTCATAGGGAAAAACATACACACTCACGCATCAGATTGAGGCAACTCTAAGGCAGACAGCTGTGTTCCACTGGACTTGTAAAAGGAACAAAAAAGAAAAGGAGGTGCTGTATGTACCAGAAAGGGGGTGAAGGTTAGGAAGGGGAAGTATGTAAATGAAGACAGAACTAGTGAATATGGTGAATGGCAAAATGTGTTGCCAACTGGAAAATGACTATGTTTTAACACTAAATGAGGTTTCAGAAACTAACAGCTTGATAGTATTCCTCTATTATTGAATTATGAACTGAGAATCTCAGGGGACCCAGAGCTAAAAAGCCGGGAATACTGTGGTATTCCATGCGGGTACCATGTGAGTTGGCCTATTCCAGAACAAACTGAAAACGGCTAATTTATGAGGCCTTTAAAGTAACGTATTAGAAGAATGACCATTGTATAAGAGGGTAAGGGGAAATTCTGTTTTAATAATTTGACAGTTAAAAATGAACATCTCACTTCCCCTATTTCAATCTTGGTTTCCTTTAGCTAAATGTTTCCTTTCTTTACCACTCCCTTTACAAACCAAATGGAAGGGCTGTTTAGAGCTAACTCCCTGGCCACAGCCCTGGCTGTTTAGAGCTAATATAACTGGAGCTAAAAAAAAAAAATCTTTCTCAATGGCACAAAGAATCTTCAAGGTAGTTAGGAAATGCTCCCAGCAGTAAGCTGAGCATCCCTGATACACTAAATGGAGACAGGAGCCTGACTACAGTGACTGAGCAGGGCCTGAGGGCCCCAAAGGCTGCTAAGGCCCCTCTGAGGCTCAGCATCAAGGGATTCTAAAGTTAGAAATGCTGTTTCCACATCAAAACCAGTGGAGAATAAAGCAGATCCGGAGAAACACTAGCTAAGGAAGCCTCACAAACCACGTGAAACAGAACAATGAGAGGCTGGAGAATTCCACAAGAAAAGAGAAGACTATTTCTCAAGAAAGAGAATATATATTTCAACTGTGCAGACAGAAAGTTAATTAGGGGTCTCAACTTCCCTCCCAGCCAAGTAGCCTCCTCAACTGTTAACTCAGTTTGAGTGCTTACTTACTACATATACCTGGAGCAGCGATGGGAACTCTCACCAGTAAGATACGTGCTCAGGTATGCACTTGGGAAATGGCTCTCACTTTCTTTTCTGTGACTTTACTTTATCGCCTCAATTCATGGGACCAAAGTAAATGAGCATTAAAAATTAAAACCACTAAAGTGAAGGGACACAGAAAAATCAATCAGATAATGTGCCTGTCCTGCAGATGGCTTTGTTCACATTCCAAGACTTTACAAAAGGCAAGAACAGGAAAAATCACCACCCAACCAATAGCAGTCATTTCAGCTATTTAACAGTGTTTTTTAAGTTGCAGGTCACAATACATTAAGTCAGATCATCAATTTAGTGGGCTGCTACCATCATTTTTTTAAAAAAGAAGTCAAACAGAATAGAGAAGAAAATATCAGTGTGTTTTGCAAGAAGTAAAAGTATTGTCTTATGAAACTTTATTTCAAATGTATGTGTGTATATATGTACTGGGTCCTGATAATAAAATGTTATTTCTTAGAGTGAATTAAAATCTAAAAAAGTTTGAAAACCACCTAGCTATTGGACACTGAAGGAACTAGACCAGAGCAGAATACTATACAGATTATGTATGGATCAAATACTTATGAATTGTGAAGAAGTTTGTGGGTCAACTGAGCAGGCTCAATCAATAAACAAAGATCACTGTCAGAGTTATCCAAGAACTCTAACATCGTCCTGGAGATAAGCAGTGCACGCTCCCAGTCTGAACACAGAGGAAAGCCACCACTGAAACTGAGCTGAGAGGAAATGCTGGCTGGTATACATAGCCCCCTCTAGCATTTATCAAGATAAAAGAAATCTGGACTCTGGAAGGAAATGAGATGACAGTTTCTACTTCTAGAGGATCATAGGCCGAGGCCACAACCAAAGGACTCACTCACTGACTGAGATCAAGCCTTCTAGAACAGGGGTAGGTGAAGAGAAGAAGAAACCGTTCTCCTAGTCCTGCCAAACTAGCCCTTTCTTCCTGGCACAGCTAACCAAGGTGATGGATGCTCTGTTTTGAGCACATCTGCATTCTTTTATTCCTACCAGCTCCTGATCCCTGACATAGTCACCTTCCCTGCCCATCCCCCCCATTCTCCTGACCGCCAACATAGTCACATCCTCTGCTCATCCCCATTTGGCCTAATCAAAGAGCCCAGTCCTAGCTATACAGTAGCCCAGTCCTAGCTATACAGAGACGAGTCCTTCCTAAATGGAGATCTGAATACCAGATAGACAATATGATCTTTTAGGAGATGCCGCAAGACCTATGTTCTGTTTGGGAGTTGGAAGAATATCTTTGAGAAAAGCAAAGATATTCTTCAGATGACGGGATCTCCATATCTCCTTACATTGAGCCAGACCTGTCCTCAAGTTCTGAAGTCCCTTAGAAAGTAGGAGACATGATCTGTCTCACTTAGTAAATAATGGCAGGTCTAAGGAAAACTTCAAAAGTTCTTCACTTGTTCTCAACTCAAGTAAGAACATTAACCATCTTATCTGCACCTTTCAGAAAGGGATGGCTAGAGACAATTCTAGCGACACCTTCCTGCTAAGAAATGAAAAAAGGATTTCTAACCCTGATCCTAATTCTGTCAAAGCACAGTTGAGATGCAACTAACACATTCCTTCAATTTTAGACAGGAATTAAGCAAATTGCCCAGGGCCTTGCAGCATGGTAGTAGAGGCAGCGATGGGCACTGCTACAGCCTTGTCTGGTTTTCAACTTCCGAGATCATGTTCCTTTGACTCTGAGCATCAGCTGATGCTCAGAGCCCAGAGTACATATTGCCAAATTATTTTCTGAGAAAGCTCAAATACAAGGAAAGCTGGTATGTATCTGTGCAACTATATAAGTATGAGTTTGGTACCTGTAAGAGAGCATGGTGCATCGTCACCTCCAGTTCGGCTAAAACATGGGCAGCATTCTCACTGTCCTCTTGGACCTCCAGGTCCTCCTCAGGGATGGTGTCCCAGTTGCCCTGGTGAGCAACCAGCGTGTGCACTAGTTCATACTGGCCAGGGAGTGCCAGGCTGACCCGAGTCTGAGTCCCATAGGTGAAGCGGAGGCGCCGAAGCTTACAGTTCTCCTCACTGCCCAGCTTGGTGGTGGGAAGCA
The DNA here is from genome assembly GCF_003031525.2 of Neophocaena asiaeorientalis asiaeorientalis. Classification (NCBI taxonomy): domain Eukaryota; kingdom Metazoa; phylum Chordata; class Mammalia; order Artiodactyla; family Phocoenidae; genus Neophocaena; species Neophocaena asiaeorientalis. The sequence continues at coordinate 11,464,008 of NW_020173731.1, read as the reverse complement.
CCTGCACCCCCAAGAGCAGGTTCAACAGCTGGCACTTGACATTACAGTCCTGGCCGAGGATCAAGATGCAGGGGAGGCAGTCCACAATCTGCTGGAGGTACTTCTCTTCCTTAGGTGGGAAGGAAATGCAGCTCAGCTGGCCTGGTTGGGGAAGGGGAGGGTGGAGAAGGAGAAAGGAGTACAGAGAGAAGAGTGAGGAGGGGTAGGGAGAGACTTCCAGGGAGATCCCATTAGGATGTCAGGCTCCTAGAAAAGAAATTTCTAGGAAGCTCTTGGCTGAAGGAGGTACCAGGAAAACATCCCAGTCAGAAAAGGTTCCTCAAATATCAAACAGGATTCCCCTCTCTGGCTCATTCCCAGAACAGTTGTTTCTATCCAGAAAGGTGGCAGTGACCTGATCTACCCTCCCCTCTCATTTTTCAACCAGTGGAGGGACAGCCTAAGGAGTTTACAAGGACTCAAGTACAAGATCATTAAATTGACAAAGCCAGAAAAGACTACACTAACTGGGATGTGAATCCAAGAACCGAATATGTCAAAATGAAAACCTTCCTTGTGACACAAGACCTAATACTTGAACATACAAAGGCCCTTTAAAATGACTCTACCACATGCAGTTTTAGCTTATTTTCCTCACTTATAACATATTTTATAACTAAATGTATCAGCCAGTCTTTAAGTACGCATGTATTGAAATAAAATGTTATTCAGGTGTGTATAAGCTCTAGAATCTTTTCTGGTTCATTTCACTGATGGCTGGTGACAGCATCCCAGCTGCCAAGTCATCTGTTTTCTTAAAACATTGGGTGCTCAATTAAGATCAATATCTCCTAATCAAATCACATTCTTTCAGTTTATGGAGGATGAGACCCTGAATAAGACAAAGGGAAAGAACTACCTGTTAGGATAAAATCCAGGCAAATCTAGGAAGAGATGTGATCCATCTCAGAAATATCCTTTCAGGACACCATACTCATCTAAACAGATCAAATAATACTCAAGAGAAAACAAGGGACTTCCCTGATGGCACAGTGATTAAGAATCTGCCTGCCAATGCAGGTGACACGAGTTCGAGCCCTGGTCTGGGAAGATCCCACATGCCTCAGAGCAACTAACCCCGTGCGCCACAACTACTGAGCCTGTGCTCTAGAGCCCGTGAGCCACAACTACTGAGCCTGCGTGCCACAACTACTGAAGCCCACGTGCGTAGAGCCCATGCTCCGCAACAAGAGAAGCCACCACAATGAGAAGCCCGTGCGCCACAATGAAGAGTAGCCCCCGCTAACTGCAGCTAGAGAAAGCCCACATGCAGCAACGAAGACCCAATGCAGCCAAAAATAAATAAATGAAAATAAAAAATAAATTAATTTTTTTTTTAAAAAAGAGAGAAAACAAAAGTCTTCCTAAAGTATGAGAACATCTATTTGGGAAAAAGAACCAGAAATTAGTTGACTAGAACTCTCATATTCTGAACTCGATCACTCCCCAGCTTGTTCAGTGCCAGTGCCTGCCCAAGTCTAAGATTCAGGCAACTTTGTGTTTGTCCAGAAAGGCACAGACACACAGTTCTTAGGCTGTTAGAAGTCCAATCTCCGAGCCAAATACATACATCTTAATTGAAATTTCAGGTGGCACCAAGTGAAACAGTATTTGCTTTAGTCACTTAACCATGAGCTATTCATTTCGTTTATGTAATTGAAGCAAGAGAGACCTGATTCATTTAAGAGGTTGTCCTACTTCAGACTCTACCTATCCTGCTTCAAACTCAGTATTTCAAATCCTCAAATCTTTTTCTCTCCCACAAATGGCACCACCAAAAGATTTAAGGAAGTTGGCTTTCACCCAGCCCCCTTTATGAATTTCATTAAGCCCTTCCTTTCACATCGGCCTATAAGTACATCACCTGGCCAGCACATGTAAACCAGTAATACGAGACACTGAAACAGGAAATCTGTTCTCCTGGGACAGAGATGAGAAAGCAAAGTGTTAACTGAGTGCCCAATTCTGTGCAAGGTATCTACTAAGCTCGAGAGTAAAACACCAGACCACTGGTCTAATTTTTGACCCACTGATACAATCTAAAAGCAAGGGGACACAGCCAATTGCTGTGCTACCACTTAGCAAGTAGTGAGTCCTGAGTCCCTTCATATCTTATTGACAACTAAACAACACTTACCACAGTTGTCAGGGAGGAAAAACAATTTTCCTCTACCCTTTTAGTTTCCTCTGGCTGGGTCTAAGAATTAAATTGACATGAGACAGATTACCAGGAGAAAATGAAATTTCATTAGGTACACATGGGGAATCCGAACATGCGATTCCAAAGACGGGTTAAATGAGATACATATGTCATCCTGGACTAAGGAGAGGGGGTAGGGGGCTCAGTCTTCAAAGGGAAACAAGGCAATCCACAGTAAGAATGAAGAGTAAATGTTTGGTAAAATGTTTGCTGGGTCATCCAGAAACAATGGGACATAGAGAGGACTTTGACCAAACAGGCCTTGCTAGGTTCCTCCCCTGACTACTACACCTGGTTCATATTACACTGTAGCTAGCCCTGGTGATAGCTCTCTTTCTAGGATAGACCCTCTATCTAAATTCTTTTAGGCAGTTAAGGCAGAGGAGATAAAAGCTCTTCCTGAGCCTTTTGTTTCTTTAAAACAACGAAGCCTAAAGTAATCTTCATACCACAGAGACACATTTTGAGATGGCAAATTTTGCTCCCCTATACAGACTATTCTAGTTGTATGTTTATAATTACCAAAAGCAGGAAGAACCATCATATTTCCCTCTGTATCTTCAACACCCAACACAATGACTAAAAAATAGTTAGTGCTTTGTTATACGCTTTCTTGCTTTGTGTAAGAATCCATTTACCATGGAGAATTGTCTACAGAAAGCCAGAAGTGGTTCTACTAAGTACTCAGAAAAGTCCAGTAGCATGATGAACAGTCCGGTACCATGAATAGCATAGGAGCAACTGTCATTCCTAAAAACCTCCTTCATCTCAACATGGAGAGTAGAGGTGGACAACAGAATAGTACCTCCCCATTCACCTGCAGACCACAGTCCCAGCCTGAGCAGTGAGAAGTCCAGTTAGATTCACTCTTATCTACCCTTCCTGTTCTTTCTCTTTTCCCAGTCTTCCTCAGATCTCAGACGGGTGTCCAAACTCCTATAACAAAAGTTATAAAAATAAGTCTAAATAAAAACCATAATAAAAATAAGCTTAAATGAGTTTTGTGACTGGTGCTGCTGGGAGAGCAGGTAACTGAGAACAAAAACCAACTAACCATTTTTCAGGACCAGAGGGAGAGATCTTAACACCTCTGAGACCTCAGGGTCAACTATAGGAAAGCCAGTAAACCATGCTGCGTTGGCCAAAACCACAGCGGACATACCCCATTACTCATCTGGTCCAAATTATCACACCCCCATCTCTGTAGTGACAAAAATAGTCACTTATAAATAAACCCGCTAGAGTCTAACAACCATAGGCCAGTGCAATGGGAGAGGGGGCTGACAGCGAAACCAGTTCTAATTTTCGTTTCCACGCACTCTGCTAGCGTTCTGCATGCAACCCACTGGACTGAGAAAAGGTCTTCAAAATGGATATCGCCATCTGTTTTTCAAAACGTCATTATCCAAGGCTTTTGCTTCTCCCACCAATCTTTAGCTTTTTCATTGCTCTTCAACGTGTCTACAAGATTTGAACAAGAGCATGGAGAGAAATGAAGCTGAAACGAGATCGTTTCACTCCTTGCTACTCTCGGCAAATGCGTTGGTGAGGGAGGAGGGCAGCGAGGGAGTGGGCAGAGCACCAGCCGAGGGCAGACGCTCTGATCCCGGGCTTCACCACTTACTGGCAATCTACTTGCTTCTCTCAGCCTTGGATTTCTCATCGGTGAACTAAGGGACTTGGATTAGATCATCTTTAACACCCCTTCCAGTTCTGAAATTCCAGGATTCCATCAGGTTTTAACTGTTGAAAGAAAAATAACTGAGGGGGATGGGCAGTTGGTCTGATTGTTTTTATTTTAAACTGTACGTGAATTTAATTACTCGAGCTCTTCCTGGACTACTATAAGGGCAGATCAAAAGCTGACTGAATTAGCCAGGGGCTCTGAGGACCTACCAGGCAGTTTTAGCAGTTTTCTTAAGAAGAGATTAAAAACTGTAGACTGAAGGTAGGAGGGAGGAAGAAAATCTGTTTCAGATTTGAGCAGCTGCCTCACGGACAGTTAAAGGACTTTCGAGTTAATCAGGTTTTCTTTTGTAATTAATATAACAGCATCTGCATATGGGGCTGCCGGAAGGTAACAGCACGGCCTCTCGGCTGGAGCGCTTTAACCCTGCCAACTCTGGCTGCAGGAGAATTCAGATTGTCTTCAATGCAAGCCAAGACTTCTTTTTTTCTTGACGATTCTTAAAAACAGATTATCTTGATTTGGGTTACTTCTAAACAAACGTTTCAAACTACAAGGAGGAGAGCAGCTAAAGCAGCAACGCATTTTATCTGTTTTAGATAATGAAGGGGAACGAAATATATCATCCCAAAATATGCCTCTTTGACATATTATTTTGAACAGGTTATTTTTATGAAACAGCAGACACAGGTGAAGCTCTGGAAACTGAGAAGTCACCCTTTCGTAAGAGACATATTTAGAAGAGAAATCTCCATTTGTAAGGGGGTCTTCCTCCAGTACCAGGAAGAGGAGGGCTCAAAATCTCTAGAAACTCTTATCAATGCAGAAAGCAACCACTTAAAACTGCATAACCACCTTACCCTTCTTTACTGTGCTTTTCCTGATAAACGCCCATAAATGACTCCCCCCACCTCACCCCACCCCAGTAGTGTTTTATCTTTAGCTGGAAATCGTATTTAAGGTAGTGGCTTGGGCCATTTTGGAGTCACGCTGTTTTTCCAGGGTATCTCCCACGTGTACAGGAGGCACACATGTTATTAAAGTTCTGGTTGTTTCTCTCCCATTAATCTTTTTATAACGGGTGTCTCAGCCAAGAACCTAGAAGGGTAAAGGGAAAATTATTTTTCCTCACCCACAATAATATTTACTGAGCCCGTTCTAAGTACATCACTTTATTTGCCCCATTTCATTTAATGCTCACAATTCTACCAGACATAAACTATTATTATCCCCATTTGTAGATGAGGAAGCAGTAGCTTAAAAGGCAAAACAGAACAAAAAAGAAGCCATGTTTCTCCATTTCGCTAAGCAGATAAAAAGTGGAACACAGGGCAGAGCAGGAACTGTTCTTAAGTCTCAGGGGGCCAGGTGAATACTTAATGGTAAACAATGTCCCTGAAGGATGGCAGAATATGCCATCCCCCCAGAATGCCACTTTGGCATAAGGATTATTTTGAGCTAAGGCACTCGACAAACAGTAGGTATAAGAAGGGCACTCTCACCTCCCCTTTATCTTCCTGAAAGCAAGATAAAACCCCCATTGGGAAGATGTCCTCCCTATAACAGAAGGAAAGCAAACTTCATTATCACCAGAGACTGGGAGTCGAGATCAAGAAAAATCTGTACAAATAAGCCTTGTTAAACTAGCCAGTACCTTCCTAGTTACTTTCCCACCATTAACTTCCCTAGCTCAAGCCCCTCTGTCTTGTCACGCTTTCATAATTTACTTCTTTGTCCACTTCAACTCTGTTTCTTTGGGTCTTCATTCTTTTGTGAGGACTCCCACGTACATGTAAAATTTAACAAAGTGCTTATGCTTTTCTCCTGTTTATCTGTCTTATGTCAGTTTAATTCTTAGGCCCAGCTGGAGATAATAAGAAGACAGAGGAGAAATTCTTCCTCCTCCACCCGCCCTACCACACTTTCTCCCAATGTGGGGACAAACACAACTCAGTAGTTGTAGGACCCCAATTTAAAGCAGACTGACAGAGTCCTTACAAAAACTGCCCAAGACGATGAGGCCTGGGAGAAAAAAACAGCATTACCACTAGCGGGTGAACACTTTTAAAAAATGTTATTGTTATTCTACCCAACAGCTCTAGAGTCCCTTTTCTAAAAGAAACAGTAGGTACTTTTCAGAGAAACTTTTAATGTTCCCCTCATCAGTTAGTCTGTATTACCCTTTGGGTTGAGGTTAAGATTATTCTAAAGAGGAAGAATTGGCAGGAAGTAATGTTTATGACTTTTAATTTATTTATTGAATTCTGATTGCTTCCATGACCTGGCTATTGTAAATAGTGCTGCAATGAACATCGGGGTGCATGTGTCTTTCTGAATTATGGTTTTCTCTGGGTATATGCCCAGAAGCAGGATTGCTGGATCATATGGTAATTCTGTTTTTCGTTTTTTAAGGGACCTCCATACTGTTCTCCATAGTGGCTGTATCAATTTACAATCCCACTAACATTTCAGGAGGGTTTCCTTTTCTCCATGCCCTCTCCAGCATTTTTTGTTTGTAGATTTTCTGATGCTGCCCATTCTAACTGGTGTGAGGTGACACCTCATTGTAGTTTTGATTTGCATTTCTCTAATAATTAGTGATGTTGAGCAGCTTTTCATTTGCTTCTTGGCCACCTGTATGTCTTCTTTGGAGAAATGTCTATTAGGGTTTTCTGCCTATTTTTGGATTGTGTTGTTTGTTTTTTTAATATTGAGCTGCAAGAGCTGTTTATATACCTCAGGGATTAATCCTTTGTCCATTGATTCATTTGCAAATATTTTCTCCCATTCTGAAGGCTGTCTTTTCATCTTCTTCATTTCTTTTCATTCTTTATTCTGTTCCGCAGCAGTGAATTCCACCATTCTGTCTTCCAGGTCACTTATCCGTTCTTCTGCCTCAGTTATTCTGCTATTGATTCCTTCTAGTGTAGTTTTCATTTCAGTTATTGTATTGTTCATCTCTGTTTGTTTGTTCTTTAATTCTTCTCGGTCTTTGTTTTTGTTTTTGTTTTGCGGTATGCAGGCCTCTCACCACTGTGGCCTCTCCTGTTGCGGAGCACAGACTCCGGATGCACAGGCTCAGCGGCCATGGCTCATGGGCCCAGCTGCTACGCGGCATGTGGGATCCTCCCACACCGGGGCACGAACCCGTGTCCCGTGAATTGGCGGGCGGATTCTCAACCACTGTGCCACCAGGGAAGCCCTCTCGGTCTTTGTTAAACATTTCTTGCATCTTCTCGATCTTTGCCTCCATTCTTTTTCTGAGGTCCTGAATCATCTTCACTATCATTATTCTGAATTCTTTTTTTGAAAGGCTGCCTATCTCCACTCTTCTCCTTTGTCTCTGGATGTGGGGTATCTTTTTTGGTGAGTTCCCGTGTCTTCCTGTCAATGATTGTTCAGCAATTAGTTGTGATTCTGGTGCTCTCGCAAGAGGGCGTGAGAGCACGTCCTTCTACTCCGCCATCTTGAACCAATCTCTCGTTAATGACCTTTTGATGTCTCTAGTGACCCATTAGGTTAGATACGTTGCTTAAATTGTTTTTGGAGTAATGGATTTATATCATCACACTCTCCTTCTTGCCTGTTTTCCATCCCAGTCAATAATATGAGTGAAAGCCGGGTAAGGTATAGTCCGTGGCCAAGGAGGGAAGGCACTATATGGAATAAGTGAAGTGGAACTCTATCTTTGCCTTATCCTATTCTTGAAACTCATAAGGTTGATGGGGCTTCAGAGTCAATTCAGGTCTCAACAGAGTTACTACTGCAATACTTGTTCCTGATACCCCAGGATTTCCCTCCTTCGGTAAAATTTTTTACCTCACCTTTAACACTGAACTTGAAGTCCTCTCTGAAAGTGAGTTAAATACAAAGGATTTTATATAAGTCACTGAAGTAATCAGTGACACAAATATGCATTTCCACAAATAAGTAGTGATGTTTTATTTGTTATTAACTACATGTGCCAAGAGTACAGAACAAATCCTAAATTGAGAAATGAACGTTATACAGTCTTTCTACTACAATCAATTCTACTACAAGCTTCAAAGTATTGAGCTACAAAAACCCCAGGAGCTGAGAGAGAAATAATTCTGCCAAGAAGCATTTATTTATCATTACCAAACAAGCTCTCTGACCTTCAGCTAAATTTAAAGGATTCTGAATTTTAGAAGGGGCATCCCCATTTAAGGAAAACATATGCTTAGGGAGTCTGGGTTTCAGAATCTTCAGGACCAAATAATACAAGGTATTTTGGTTGAAGGGGATGGTTTTTGGAGATTAGAGATGGAAATGTACTCAAGCAGCTAAAGCTCTTGTTGGAAGCTGAAAGTCAATCTGGCAGAAATGTCACTCAAGTTATCCTACCTGGTGGTCATGTTAAGATCTTGAACAGCTTTTGGAAAGCAGACTGTACTGGTACCTGGAAAGGGGGACATAACCTCCCCCCACCCTTTCCCCTGCCCATACC
>NW_020173731.1:11430911-11455550 GCF_003031525.2 Neophocaena asiaeorientalis asiaeorientalis | reverse complement strand
CCCCAGGGCTTATATGTCCTAGGAGCCATGTGACATGAAGAGACCATACTCAGCAGCCTGCTGACAAGTTCCCTTCTGGGAGAAACTGCTCCTGAGGCTGGTCGAGCTGCAGAGGGAATAGAAAGGCAGCTGGCAGCTGAAGCTTTAATTTACGGGATGCAGAGATGGAAGCGGTTCTTCGAGGAAGCCAACCCCATGCTTCACTCAGGGCTTAGTTTCCGTCATTTGGAAGGCAGCTTCTTTCAGTTAGTTACCATTAAGAATGATCCAATGGTGGGAATGTGTTAAAAATGACACAGGAACCACCTCAAAGGGGGGCTTACTCACCGGACTGGGGACAATTTAAGCATAAAATTTTTTTAAAATGATAATAAGAAATTATAATCCATTGAAAAAATTCAGAAGTCCCACACTGATATAAATAAATAATAAACAAACAATGGAAAAGGAATGCTCTAACTTTGCAAATACCAACTAAGAAATATAGAAGAAATAGTGGATAGAAAAACCACCACTGAGGCAGGTGGGCGCTGTCAATGGATGCTAGGTCTAGTGGAGGGAGGCATTTTCAGGAACAAGATCATCCGTGAAACCTTAGAACACCTTCCCACAAAAGACTAATCAATTGCAAAAGGAAAAAGTGTGACTTTAAGGTGGAGAAATCTAAAGGACACCAACATGACCAGAGATCAAGCTTAACATCTCCAAGGGTGGGTGGGCCGACAACATGTACCCCTGATGTGACTGCACATCACGTCATTTCTGTGCCTAGTCCTGCTGAGAGCTCACGACCTGAGTCTAGTCATGAGGAAGCAGCTAGATCCAGGCTGAGGGTCATCCCATAGAATGTAAAGCCTGCTCTTTAAACCTGCCAAAGATATAAATGCCAGGGAAAGGCCGAGAGACTGTCCACATTCAGGGAGTCTGAAGACACATGATAACTAAATGCAACATGTGCTCCTGGACAGGATCCTGGATCAAAAGAAAAAGACACAACTGGGACAGTTGGCAAAACTTAAATGGGGTCCGTGGACTGGATGGTAATACTGACTCAATGTTGATTTCCTGATTTGGGAAGTTGCATGCTGATAGCATGTCCTTGTTTGGGAGAAATGCACACTGGAAGTGTTTAGAAGAGATAAGACAACCTATCTAGAGCTCACTTTCACAAGGCTCCAAAAAATATATACATATATTATAATAGAAAGAGAGAGATTAGGTGATGGGGCAAATGCAATAAAATCTTAACAACTGGAGAACCTGCGTGGAGTGGGAACTCTTTGTACTGTTCTGGTGACATTTACATAAATTTGAAATTATTTCAAAATAATTTTTAAAATATTGGCTAAAAAGATAACCAGCAAAATGTATCCAGGTCTGGATCTCAGAGAAAAGAGATAAAGAGACAGAATTTTATTCATCAAAAAAACCGGGCTTCCCTGGTGGCACAGTGGTTGAGAGTCCGCCTGCTGATGCAGGGGACACGGGTTCGTGCCCCGGTCCGGGAGGATCCCACATGCCGCAGAGCGGCTGGGCCCGTGAGCCATGGCTGCTGAGTCTGTGCGTCCGGAGCCTGTGCTCCGCAACGGGAGCGGCCACAACAGTGAGAGGCCCGCGTACCGTAAAAAAACCAAAAAAAAAACCAAAAAAACCCAAAAAACCCAGCAGGTAAAAAATACATCATATACAGTAATAATACAATTTAAACAATAAGTTTCTTCACTGTCCCCACTTCTGCCCTGCACATTACCTTCTTTCTCCTCAATCTTCCTGTGATCATTTTCTGATGCCAGTTCTGAGTCTGGGGAGTCCAAGGCACTCATCTAAACAAGTAGTTCAGGATCAGATTTAGAACCCAAGTCCTCAAGACTAAGCAGTATAGACAAACACCCACTCCAGGACAGGTCACTTTGATGAAAGTTACCTATAACCATCCAGTTCATTGAACAAGAAGCCACCAGAAGAAGCTTGACCTTGCACTGCCTGCAGCGGCCTCCTGATGACTCAGCGGCAGGGAACACACCTCCACCTCTTCTGCAGCTCAGGCCTCTTTATCACATGCCAACTAACTACTTTTATCCTCGACTAACCAACCACGTTTCCAAGTTGCAACAGCAGAACTTCTCCACTTCTCTCCATGGAATATGAGCCAGCAGAGCAGGCCAATTGTTCAATCAGGAGAAACTGAGATAGGTTTCCCCAGGGGGCTTCTTATATGCCAAAAGAATAAGAATGGCTTCTCCTACTAGCTGTTTTCCCCCAAGTGCTCCATTCCTTTTTGCCCCTACATATCTCCATAATATTAAAAGTTAAGGCTACAGAATATTGCACAGAATATCCCTAAAAAGTAAGCTCCATATTGGTTCAGTCACTGTCCCTCTAATTTGAATAAAAACAGAGCTTTTATTCAAATGAGTCTTGTTATCCAGTTGCTTTTATGATGCGGCCTTACTTAATCTTTAGTCTGGAAAGCTTGGCTTAACCAAGAAAATCCTGGGAAATATAATTCTCTCCCATTATATAAACTAGAAAGGGTAAAATCTGTCTGGCATAAATAACACACTGAAGTCTTAATCTGATGAAGCTAAAATTAGACCTTTTTTTATATCTGAGTAAAATAAAAGTGATAAAAGCATTTTTTTAAAAAGAAGTATGAGGGTTTTTTTTTTAAATAGTCAAGGGCTTTTATGAATACATAAGCTATTACTATTCTTTGGGATAGTTTTGATGTCTTATTAAACAAGTGAAAAGCAAAACAATCCTCAAGTTCTACTTCCCATCTTCCTGCCCAGAGAACACCACCCCAGGGAATGGAAGCACATTATAAAGCCCAACTCCAAAGACTTGCGGTCAAAAGGTTCCCGCAGCCACATGGCACCCCACAGGCTGGGGACACGTCCAAACCACTCACACTGCACACTGCCTACTAAATACGACAGAAGAAGGCACCGCATGTGATGGGCAATTCAACCAGGGTCCCACAGGGGATTCTGATGAGTCCCCATGCTCTGACCAACTTTCCTTCAGAGAGTTTTGGTTTGGACTTTGGAGGAATACTATCTATAAGGAGACTTTCTCAGAGAGGCTGATTTATAGCTTTAAGCAAGGGGGCACATAACCACTGCTACATCTGTTCTCCTCTGTTAAAGTGTCAAGTTCCAGGATCCCCAAGATTACCAGACTCCCCATTTGGCAAAGAATGGAATCAATTTTCAAGCATGGGGTGGCCTATACTTAGACTGAAAATCCTACAGGGGACTCCAGTCAGACCTCTGAGAGTCATGAAAGAAAAGCTGCATCTTTCACAGGGACTCTATACTCTTGTTATGAATGACACCATTCAGATTCCCTGGACCACGCAGGAAGCAAAACCCACTATCCCTAGAGGTGAACTATTTTTCTACAAAAAGTAAGGAGCAAATTCACCTTAGGTCTTAAAACAGTTAGGGAAAAAACCGCATCCACCCACACTCCTCACACGCTTCATATTGGCATCCCTGTGAGTAAGCTCTGATGAAGATAAAAGATACTCTAGCAACAACCTTCATGAATGCATTCTGCTTTTGAACCATGCAAACAAGACAATTCTAGTTATTCCATCCCAGAGACAGACTGGGGCTAGTTTTCCTGTACTGTCAGAAAGTTAGTAAAGCATCTCAACTACTGTTTTTATCAATGCCATTTAATCTTAGAATTTCTCATATGCCTTATCCTCCTGTCCTCAAAGACTAATGGTTAAGCAGGAAACCAAAGTGTAGGAAATCCTCTAGAGGGAACATGATGAAACACTAATCCTTCTTTCTTTCATTCTAACATTCTAACATCTAACCTCTAACAACATTCTAACGTGTTAGAGTTCTAACAATTCTAACATCAGCTTAGAATTTAAAATATCAGTTAGTTGGACAATGTTTCACCATTGTGTGTCCTGTACCCAATACAAAGTTAGGCATTAATAAAGATTTGTTGAGTGAATGAATATTTACTTCCCATATCATGGTGAAGCTCCGGTATTGCATGCAACTCATTCTTTGGGACATGAAAATCATTCTTTGGGATACTGGCAGCTCCAGCCTAATTAGTCATCTATCAAATGCTTATCATTATTCTGTTTTAGGGGCCCAGAGAGGAAAATCTTGGCAAAGATACAAAATCCCATATCTTTCATGGGGGAAAAATTGCCCTTCTGGAGTGGAAAAAAACATCATTCCAATATCTACCAGATATGTAAACGATCTAACAGATACTTGCCTGTTACGTACAAAGCACTATGGTAGGCACTGCAGGGGATACAAAGATGAGTAAAACACTCTTTACCCTTAGGAGTTCACGATCTAGTAAGCGAAATAAGACGAATCTATCCATAGCTATCACATGAATAAATAAATAAAAACATGACCTGTATGTCCAGAGCCTATAGGAATTGAGCAATAGGTTTAAGGTGAAATTCATATTTCCCTTTACTTCAGTAACATATTTTTTGAGGTTTTAGTTTCAAAAGATTGCTTTTGAGAAGTCCATTTATTGCAGGAAGATTCTCTGTTGACTTAACATAGTGAGACAGAGAAGCATGGAGAAATAAATGCTGATGCTTGGAAAGTGGACAGAGCATAACAAAATCTAAAGACCAGATGGATTTTTATTTAAATCCATGCTTTCTTTAAATGCTACTTGCAAAGCTGAAGAACTAACCATATTGAAATCAGTAATGCCTTTTAAGACTAAACTAAACATATTGTAAATGATAATAATCTTAAAGGTAATAATGTCTTTTCTTTCAAGAGCAGGCAGAATTATCCAAGCCTTTTTAGTAGTGCGCTGCCCCGTGCCATGGGAAACAGATTATCCTAGCAAAGGAAGATTAGGAAGGGGAAAGGAAAGGGACTGGAAATTGGTATAAAAGGCTTGAGTAGGTAGTGTCACATTATACTCGCTCAATCAGAAAAAATCTCCCACTGAAGTAGATTATGGTTCCATGTCAAGGTATGGAGCCTGGGTTATGACTCACTTGTAACATAATCTCTCCATTGCCAGGGTGCATTTTCTATTCCCATGGCCAGATCAGGAAAGAACAAGGGAGGAGTCACAGAAGCAGAACGGGACTGGGAGCTTAAGAGACCTGGGCCTCAATCTGGCATCAGCTCAAAACTGTTCTGTTCCTCATTCCATTCATCACTCCTCTTATTCTCCCCCCGACCCCCCTGTTCCAGCCTCCTAATCTAATGTTCACCAAGTACATACACACACACATTCAAATGTCACGTATGTTTAGAACTAACTATATGCCTGTGCTAAGTGCTTTAATGTATATTATCTCTAAATATCACAACTTTGTGAGGTGACACTATCACTCCCATTCTATTTATTTATTTAGATATAATTCACATATCATAAAACTCACACTTCTAAACCACACAATGTAGTGGTTTCTAGCATATTCACAAAGTTGTACAACCATGACCACTGTCTAATTCTGGAACATTTTTATTCCCCAGGAAGAAATCCCATACCCATTAGCAGTTAGTCCTCATTTTCCTCTCCCCCCATCCCCTGGCAATCACTAATCTACTTTCTGTCTTTATGAATTTGCCTGTTCTGGACATTTCAAACAGATGCACTCATATAATATGTGGCATTCTGTATCACTCCCATTTTACGTATGAAGAAACCAAGACTCCAATAGGTTAAGTAACTTGCCCCAAGCCCCACGGCTGATAAAAGGCTGCACTAGAAGAGGGACTCAGGTCTGACTCAAGTGCTCGTGCTTGCTTTTGACTACTTTTCTTTCCCCACTTGTTACACGAGAAAACAATGGTGGTTGAAACTTTTGACTACTATATGCTGCTTCCATACAGGAAGAAAGTTGAGAGAAAGTGAAAGTTTTAGATATAATTGGGGAAATGGGGTTTTGTTCATCTAAGGTAATACAAGTAACAAATAAGAATCACAGTTATAGCACCATCTCTGCTAAGCTTCTGTTGAAATGCTGAGGCAGCTCTTCTAAACAGATCATGGCAAATTACTAGAAAGCACACCCATCCCAGTCTCTGGCTGTTTTACCCCACAACCAACTTCCCTCCACCCCTCAGCCCCATGAAGATGGCAACTATAAGAAACCAGGCTGTAAAGAAAATCCTCTCCCCCAACTTTAAGACCAATGTTTAAATTTACTTTTTTTGTTTGTTTGTTTGTTTGTGGTATGTGGGCCTCTCACTGTCGTGGCCTCTCCCTTTGCGGAGCACAGGCTCCGGACGCACAGGCTCAGCGGCCATGGCTCACGGGCCCAGCCGCTCCGCGGCACGTGGGATCCTCCCGGACCGGGGCACGAACCCGCGTGCCCTGCATCGGCAGGCGGACTCTCAACCACTGCGCCACCAGGGGAGCCCTGTATTTACTTTTTAACCCCATTACCAGGGGCTCAAATGTTTATTGACTAGTAATAGCTAATACTTACACAGCACCTTACCAGGCACTGTTCTAACTCCCAACAACCCTAGAGGCAACTACTATGATTATAATCCTCATTTCCAGATGAGAAAACCGTGGCACAGCACCGTTGTGATCTGCCCAAGGTCACTCAGTTAGTAAGGAGCGGAACCAGGAAGAAAGGAATGTGGCACAGGTTAAAGCATTCCAACTAAATACATTTAAGTCATTCCAATTTCTTAAAATTGAGAGGTTTATGATACACTGCAACAGCTTGGAACTCTACTAGATCATAGAACAAGAAAAATACTTCTCCCTCTGCTACTCTGTAGTACTCCACTCTGCCTGTCTTCAGAAGTGGTCAAAGCCTTTATCTCATTACTTCTGAACCCTCTGACAGAGGAAAATCAACAGATAGACGGGCTCTCATTCCCTATAGTTAAGTGAAAAGAAGGCCAATGCTTTGGAAAGAAAAGGAGGAACTGAATCAAGGCGGTTTCACTTATAATTCAGTTTTCCCTGTACAGGCCGAGCTACTCTCATTTTAGATTCCACCTACTTTTTAACTTCTAAAACATCATGTACATTATATACTCACTACACTGCCCTCAGTGAATTCAAAACTGTGAAAATTAAGAAGGAAGCATTATTTGGGGGGTCGTTCCCATCTCTTTTGTGGTTAAAAGTGAAATAATAAAAATTTACAGTAAATCCATGATCTTCAATTGCTCAAATACCATACTACATCCAACCTAGAAGACACTTCCATTCTGAAACGATAATTAAAACCTTCAAAAGAGGTTTTAAGAATTGAGTGTTCCTTCGCTTAACATTTCAAGTTCCTATTAATCAGAAACCAACATTCACAGAAGAAAGTTGAGACAGTCTCTGAATGAACTTGACCTTCTAAAGATAGTCTGTAAAGGGAGAGAACAAGAGCTAGTTGTCTTTTTTTTGAGCTAGTTGTCTTTTAAGGAATGGTTTCTACTTTCTAACACAATCACCTAAACAGCTGGGAAAATGGCATCCCTATAATATACATAGTAAGTGCCACCTCACTAATTTCTCCTGATGTTCCTTTTCACCTCCAAAAATTAAACTGTCCACACTAAAGGAATGGAAGCATTTCATGGAACAAAATCAAATGGCTCCCAGTCCTGTCATCTGTACCCTCTCCTGGTTTTTATTTCAGATGGACAGACTCCAGAGGGTGAAGAGAGTTAAATACGAAAAGATTAGTTCATGATGCAGTCAACTAGAAAAGCCAATGAGGCAAAATACAAAGGTGCATTTGTATTTCTTAAGTTGGCTTTTAAAGAATAAAAACAAGAGCCAGCCAAGGTGCCTTGAAAACCTCCATCTCTCTGAGGTGAATCTACTGTCTGATTTTTTATCAGTAGTAATTCTAAAATAGTTGTTAAAAAATTACAGCAACAGAGGGCTTTTTAAGATAAGCTATAAGAAAAACTTGTAAGCAGCAGGGAAAGCCGCTGGAAAAGCATTGCTGAGGGAGAGGGTGAAAGTACACGTTCTGGGGCTCATCCCTGAAAACATCTGCCCTTCTCACCAATTGTTTTTGATAGCCTCACAGAAATTAGTCCCCTCTATGGGTCCACTTTAAGAATAACAAATCTAAAAAAAAAAAAAAAAAAAGAATAACAAATCTCTGGGCAGAAGATGGCAAAACCACAACTTCAGAAAAGCTGGCCATCCCCCCTCGTCCCACTTATCCCATGAGGTAAAATAAAAGCTTTTTTATTTACATCCAGGCCAACTAAGTGGAATATCATCAATCAGAATCTTATTTTTATCACCATTTCTGGAGTCTCAGACAAATTTAGGATATTAAACATGCAACTTTGGAAATACAGGGCCCAACACACAAACTCTGAAGAGTTTAAGAATTCACTGTATTCTACGCCTCATGTTCAAATTTGCTGTCAGCATCTAAATTAGTGTTTCTGAAAGTGTGCTTGCTGGCCCACTTGCGTCAGAATCCCTACCCATGGCTTGCGTTTAGATTCTTAGGACCCACCCACTAGACATAATCAATCTGTGGCATAGAGCCTGAGATATTTTCAACATTAATCTTAATACACACTTTAGTTAGAGAATCACTCAATGAAACCCACTGACTGCTATACTGTCCCAAGGTATCTGTCTGCATGGGATGCCAGTCCCTTCTTCCATCCAACCTGTTATTTCCTAATTAGACCAAGTAGTTATCAAACCCTCCAGTTCCCCACCAACAGCAGTTTAAGAGGAAGCAAGAAATTAGGAAAGGTCAAAAACGCTGCACGATTTTAAATGCTTTAGGGCCTCTAACACATCCCAGAGAGAATCAAGTCAAGTTCCAGGACCAAAAAACGACCCTTTCCCTGTCTAACTTCTTCACCCTAAACACAATCCGCATCTCTGGCAATTCCCTGGCACCCATCAGACATCCTTTCCTTTAGCGACCCCAGCCCCACTCCCCAGTACATTCCTTTCACAGAGTTGCCAAATGATTGATGCAAGCGTATTTCACATACATAGTCAAACACACAGACACGCGCGCACACACGCACACACGCACACACGCACACACACACACACACACACACAACGGACACACAAAATCCACTACAGTTCCCTGGCCTCCTAGGGCTCCCTGCCTACCGCCCGTCCTCCATCCCTCCATTCCACCATCCCTAACTGGGACTCTGACCACAACTGCTCATCCCCGAACTCAGAGCAACTTTCCTCACTCTGAGGCTTAACCTCCGCCCTCTCAAACTGGGGCCCTCCGCGCTCCCGCCCGTGCACAGCCCGGTCCCTTGGATCCTGCTCCTGGCACTCCTGCCTTCGGGCGCCCCTTGCCCTCTGGTCCCCGCGGCCGAGTCCCTGGAGCCCCTCCCCTCCCCCACCCGGAGAGATGCCCTCCCACGGCATCTCGGATCCGGCCAGCTCAGGCCCGGGGGCCCCGCCACGCGGCCCTTCTTCCACTTTCCGCCTCTTCCCGGGGTTGTTTGCAGGGGCAGGGGTGTGGCCCACCCTCAGTTTGCCTCTCCAGCCCTGTCTTCCTCACGGCTACCCTCCTTACCCGCCTGCAGCCCGATCTCGGCGACATCGCCGGCAGGGCCGCGCTCAGCCCCGCCGCCTTCCGTGGGGGAGGAGGGACAGCTGTGGTTGTGGGAGCCCTTGATGTCGCGGAAGAACTTCTGCGTTTCGCGCAGGTTCTGCCTCAGCCGTCCCAGGTAGCGGCGGTAGCGGCCAAAGCCCCGGCACAGCTCGCGGATCATTCCGCCGCCTCCCGGGCCGGGACCCGAGACCGGCTCGCTCCCCCACGGCACCCCGTCGCCCTCCATCGCCTCAGCCTGCTCTGCCTTCGCGGCTTGGTGCCCGGCCCTCTGGTCCGGCTCCCCTCCTCCCGCCCCGCAGTGCTTAGGGCAGGAGGAATCCGCCTCCTGACGCCCCCGCCTGCAGTCGGCCGGGTTCCCAACCTCCGTCACCGCCGTTGAAAACAAACCAAACCGCAGTGCGTTGCGAACGGAACCTTTATCTCCACTATCCAGAGGAATGAGGGAACGATCACCGGAGCACCCCGTCACTGCGGGGTCTCCTGGGACTTGTAGTCTGGGCCGGGGCCGAGCTCCAAAACCTGGAGACTGTAGATGCGACCGACCGCCCTTTGGTATACATCTCCCCCGTTCTCGCACAGAGCTCACACGCTCTTCCCGACTTAAAAACATGTTCCTGCCCCCTACAGAAGTGTCCCTGAGGAGAGAGAGCACCTGCAGAACCCGGACTCCTGCAGAAGTAGGGGTGCCTTACTGAAATCAGAGGGAAAGATTTTAATAGCAAAGAAAAGTAAGGAAACAAGACTGAGGCTAGTACTGTCTCCATGGCTACCCTAAATGACTCTCACTTTCCAATACAGTAGATACTGGGGAAGCGGCTGAAAATACCACGGAAATAGGGAAACCCCTCATGTCTGCATTGCATTCTCCTTTTCAGACTTTCCTTCTCCAGGTGTGGAAGGGGGGTTGTAGAAGGGTCGTTAAAGAGCTGTAAGCTGAAGTTTAGTTGGTTTCTTGAAGTAGAGAGACCGAGCTGGGTAAGGGGAAGTTGAGGTTAGTAGCCTTCCAAACCAGTTCTGATTATCTTAATTTGGCTTCTGCTAATATGGAAGACTTCTAGTGACATGGACTGTGACGGAGCCTGGTATACAATTAGGAATAAAACAAAACTTGACAACCACTTCTTTTTCACTTCCTGCTTTCTTTCTCCTCTTCTCCAGGCACAGAGCCCTCCTGTCTTTCTTGCTGTGGAAAGACCCCATCTTCTACCCGGGCCAGATGTCTTGTCCCACAGGCTGGATAGTGTAGTCCCCCAACAGAATTTAAGAGGAGACTTGAGTTTGAGTCTGAACTTCTCCAATGCCTTGCCTTGAGACCTGTGAAGTAAGGGTTTGGGCTAGTTGATCTTTATGCCCTCTAAAATTTTGTGAGTTTTGCTTCAAAATGTTTGCTTTAGTCTTCCAACCTCTCATTCCTTGAGTGCAAGTGCTCTTAGCTAATTGATGTTGTGATAATTGGGTTAATTCCATGTAAAATGGGAAGGTTTTACCTATCCAGGGGCTTTTAGTATTGTATAAAAAGGGGTCACTGGCTCACATGAATCTCTACTTGGTAAATGCATGTGAAGTCTGCCCCTAAGGAGGAACTTCAAATTCCTTCTCGTGTTCTCCTTCCCTTTTACTTGCTCACGTATTCTCCATTTGTCATTCTTTATCTTTGAAGACCCCTTCAAAGACCATGGCAACCCCTAAAAGACTCAGTGAAACAAATGAAAATACAAAATGAAAAGTTTAATGCAAGATGGTTTATACTACTTTTTAGAAGAAGTGGTGTAACAAAGCAATGTGTGATGATTTGCCACACACAGTAATTTCTAGCAAAGGAGATCAGATGAGAGAGTAGTTGAGCTGGAGTTGTCCATAAAAGGAATTGGGAATTAACATCTTGAAGAAGGGGTGAAACATGGCTAGGTGGAAGTAATCAGGGAGAGCATTCTATAAGGTAAAGTTCATGGGGCTCATCCTTTTAAAAACTATTCATTAGTTCTTTATTTCTAAAGTAAGTACAGTAAGTCCCCTACATACCAACGAGTTCCGTTCTGAGAGCACGTTCGTAAGTCCAATTTGTTTGCAAGTCCAACAAAGTTAGCCTAGGTACCCAACTAACACAATCGGCTACATAGTACTGTACTGTAATAGGTTTATAGTACTTTTCACACAAATAATACATAAAAAACAAACAAACAAAAGATAAAACATGTTTAATCTTCCAGTCCAGTACCTTGAAAAGTACAGTAGTCCAGTTCAATAGCTGGCATCCAGGGGCTGGCATTGAGTGAACAGGCAAGAATTATTGACTGGAGGAGGGAGAGGAGGTGGGAGGTGGGAGATGGTAGAGCCGAAAGATCATCAGCCATAGGAGACGGAGGACAAGCTGCAATGTCACTCACGCCTGACATTGATGGAATGTCACATTCGCATCTTTGAAAGTTCGCAACTTGAAGGTTCGTATGTAGGGGACTTACTGTAATATAGGACTATGGTATAAAATTCAAATGGTGCAAAAGGTATGCAAGGGAAAACTAAGTCTTCCTATTACTCCCTGTCTCCCAGCCACTTAGTTCCCCTCCCAGGAGGTAACTACTGTTGCAGATGTAGACACTATATAAATATATTTTTTAAAACACAAATATAGCATACTATACTTACCCTATTCTGCCCTTACAGACTCTTCCACAGCAGAACGTAAAGATCTGCCTCATCCTTTTTGACTGTATATTATACTACCATATGGATTGGGATGTTTTAATTAATAGGTCCTCTGTTGATGGACCGTTAGGTTTTGTGCAGTCTTCTGGTATTATGAACAATGCTGCAGTAACTAACCTTTTACATACATAATTTTTAATATGTGTATGTCTCATCTCCATTTTTGATATGCTGGGGAAAGTGATCAATTTTTTCCTGCTGTTTAAAACTTTAAAGCGTGTGAATGACGGTGAACTCTTCCTAAATTACAATCACCTACAAGTAAAAATACATGTTTTATTCCAATATCTAATTCTAAGGACAAATGTGGGAGAATAAGGGTTTGAATTACGAGAGAGGATTTAAGTTAGTGTAGGAAAGTGTTTCCTGCAAGCGATGATGTTAAACACTTAAACACACAGAACTACTTTTGTTCCCTCCTAGGACACCACTAAAATGACAGTAATGGAATTTTTTAAAAAGCATAAGCACCCAATAATGAGAGGAGCCAGTAGCAAAAACAAAAAAACAAAGTAGAAGCTGGGAAGCAAATGGACAAGTGTTAACTAAGTTACTAGCCTGGAAAAACCTGAATCCGAAACCCCAACTGGGAAAAGCTGAGACCCAACCTGATGTAAACTGCAGAATCCCTCAAGTCTCAGGAATTGGTAACAGTAGTTCCCCTCCTAGCTACTGTATAGAGGACAACAGGGCTGCCATGTACATCTCGTACCATGGGCAGGGATTAAAACGAGGATTTTGAAAGCTGTTTAAGAGCAGTTAGATCTCCAAGTCACCTTCCCCTTCTTCAACTGTCCCCCTGACCCCACTCCTCCAAAAGAAGACTGAAGTATTTATTCTCCAGAGAGGGCTGAATCAGAGGTCTCTGTATAAAATGGGAGGTTAAATGAACTAATGAATACCAGATGTGAAGATTCCCAACCCTTCTCCTCCATTGAATTCCTAGATCTCTAGCTACAAAATGTTTACTCTCCAGGGAGGAAACTTGCAGTGTCTTCTTTAAGGAAGCTGACCAGCCCAAGAGGAAAGGCCCAAAGATATTGACATCAGAACCAAGATTTGGGGTTTTATTAAGGTATAATTAACATACATTACATTAGTTTCAGGTATACAACATAATGATTTGATATTTGTACATATTGCTAAATGATCACGACAGTGAGCCTAGTTAACATATGTCACCATCCATAGTTAAACAAATTTTTTTCTTGTGATGAGAACTTTTAAGATTTACTCTCTTGGCAACTTTCAAATGTGCAGTACGGTATTATTAACTCTAGTAGCCATGCTGTACGTTACATCCCAGGACTTATTTATTTTATAACTGTAGGTTGGTACATTTTGACTCCCTTTATCCGTTTTGCCCCTGACCCTCATCCTCACCCTCACCTCAGCCTCTGGCAACCACCAATCCAGAAGAGAAATTTTTGTCTGGCTTGTTCATTGCTGTGTCTCCAGCACCTAAAAGAGTGCCTGTCATTTAGTAAGTGTTCATTAGATATTTGTTGGATGTTCACTCTAGATATTTTTGAATATTGAGAAAAACACAAAGGAGAACATGGCTTAAAAACCACTCATATTTCTATTCGGAAAGAACCAGTAGGTTATATTTGTATCTATTAATGTTGATCCTCAATGCCAATTATAAATCTCAAAGTATTTAGAAGGAAGAGGAATAGGTGAGACATACGTTATCCTTTCTAACTTTACTTTCCTATGGCAAGTTCCTCTAGGTTAGATGATTTCTAGAGAGATTCTGAAGACTTGATAGTCATGTTCATATAGGTGGGAATCAGGTGCTTTTTGTGGAACACCAAAAGACATTAACATTGAATTCTGTAATGTGAGTTAGGAACAAGTTTATTATGAGAAAACATGACTATTCTCTGTTATGCACCATAAAATCACAATCACAAGTCCAAGAATTAAAAAACCCACAAATTAAAGAAAAAAATACAACAAACAATTAAACAACATTTCTGAGCTTTCCATAGGTATTTCTCTACTACTGTTCAATTGTCATCGTCTAAACTTACTAACAGGCAAGTGATATTCAACTCCAAAGAAGAGAGGAAAAATTATGGAAGATGAGAAAATATAATTCATTAACTTAATTTTATTTATGAATTGGAAAAGATCACCATTACCAAGTTGAGCAGCAGAACATACCTCTTTCCAGCTCAAAACTGATTTCCAAGGGGACTTGTTTGAGAAGCCCTATTCTAGACAACTGCTTTTATCAGTTGTGGTATCATTTTTACAAACCCGATTTCTAGTCCTAACTTGCTACTGTATAGTCTTGGGCAAGTCATTCGCCCCTCGGAGTCTTGGTTTTCTCATCCATCAAATGGGATAATAATTATGACCACCTCATAAGGTTATTATGAGAATTGAAACAGGGAAAAAAGTATAAAAATGCTTAGTACAGAGGCTTGCACATAGAAAGCATTCAATAAAAGATAACTGAGATGCTGATGATTGCTACAAGCTTACGTTCTTATCCTGGCTCTGTGACTTGCTAAAAGGGAGAATTCTATGATTGTGTTTAATCTCACTGTGTTTTGGGGAGGATGGAATGAGCCAGAGGAAGAGAAAGTGCTTTGGAAATGAAATCCTGTAAAAATTTAGGAAAAAGCACGGGAGTCAGAATCTGACCTGAGTTCTGGTCTGAGCTGTGATGCTACTTACTTTGTGATCCTGGGCAAATCACTTAACTTTTTGGAGCCTCAGTTACTTCATCTGTATAGTGAAGCTAATGCCTACCTCACAGGGTTGGGAAGACTAAATGACATAATGTGTAAAGCAGTTAGTAACTCTCCTGGCACATAAGAGTGTTTAATAAATGTTTTCTTTCCTCCCTGTAGTAAATACATTCAGGATTATGTATTTTTCCAAGGAAATTATGTATTTCCAAGAACGTTTTGGTTTTGTTTATGAGATTCTCTACATGTAGGTTTATTAACTTGAAGATTAAAGGTCTATAAAACAGAATTGCTAAATGTATTCTATTTAATTATACATCAAGTATCATTCCAATGCTGAATATTTCATCAGTGGCATCCCTGGCTGTTAGGATGCAGAGCATGGGAAGGAAAAACAATCAAAAGAAATTTAGTATAACCCCAAACAGAGGTAATCTTTGTTTTACTGCCAAGAAAAAGAACAAGTAGAAGAACAAAGTAGAAGAAGTAGAAGAACAAAGTTTCCAGAAATTTTTTAGAGTAACTGACCCAAAGCTTTCCAGAAGAAGCGCTGAACATTGCTTTGCCACAATTCATTTCTCATCAGTAAGATTGGAAGACTGGTAATGCTTTTCCAAGTCTAAATGTTTTTGATCCTTTTTCCACTATGTTGCCTGGCATTTTGGTGGAACTCGTTTTTGGTTAATTTCTTTACCTGCCAAGCATAAGACCTTGTAACACATGTTTTTATCTTTCTGGGCTGATCCTGGAAGGAGAAACATGGATAGCTGAAAACCTATCAACACCCTTTTCTTTGTCTATATTATCTTTTTATTTTTTAAATTTTTATTTTTTGCAGTACGCGGGCCTCTCACTGCTGTGGCCTCTCCCGTTGCGGAGCACAGGCTCCGGACGCGCAGGCTCAGTGGCCATGGCTCACGGACCCAGCCGCTCCGCGGCACGTGGGATCTTCTCGGACCGGGGCACGAACCCATGTCCCCTTCATCAGCAGGCGGACTCTCAATCACTGCGCCACCAGGGAAGCCCTAATTTATTTTTTAAAGCATTTTTAAAAATTTATTTATTTATTTTTGGCTGCTTTGGGTCTTTGTCACTGTGCGCGGGCTTTCTCTAGTTGCAGAGAGCGGGGCTACTCTTCACTGTGGTGCACGGGCTTCTCAATGCAGTGGCTTCTCTTGTTGCAGAGCACACGTTCTAAGTGCGTGGCCTTCAGTAGCTGTGGTACACGGGCTCAGTAGTTGTGGCTTGCGGGCTCTAGAGTGCAGGCTCAGTAGTTGTGGCGCACGGGCTTAGTTCCTCCGCTGCATGTGGGATCTTCCCGGACCAGGGATGGAACCCATGGCCCCTGAATTGGCAGGCAGATTCTTAAACCACTGCGCCACCAGGGAAGTCCCTGTCTATATTATTTTGGTAGAGGTTTTCTGGAAAATTCTGAAACCTGAGTTCCAAAACATTTTCCAGCTGGCTTAGTATGTATCTATCCACATGTGCCAAACACAATGCCTGACACACAGAGAATGCTCAATATATTTTAGCCGAAAGAATATATTTCATATCATCCTCCTGCCTATCCCCTTTCTCAGGAATCAAGCTCTGCAAGGTGGAGGTTTAAGGCAGGTGAGGGTTAGGATTCTGAAGCAAAGGCGGATGGAAGGCATTCTGGTCATGAGAACATTCCCCATCCCCAAACTGTAGAGGAGAGAGGGAGCACTACCCAACAAGCTTCACATAAATCTCTACATGCGAAAAGGGAACCCTCTTGCACTGTTGGTGGGAATGTAAATTGATACAGCCACTATGGAGAACAGTATGGAGGTTCCTTATAATGTTCATTGCAGCTCTATTTACAATAGCTAGGACATGGAAGCAACCATCAACAGATGAATGGGTAAAGAAGATGTGGCACATATATACAATGGAATATTACTCAGCCATAAAAAGGAATGAAACTGAGTTATTTGTAGTGAGGTGGATGGACCTAGAGACTGTCATTCAGAGTGAAGTAAGTCAGAAAGAGAAAAACAAATACCATATGCTAAAACATATATATGGAATCTAAAAAAAAAAAAAGGTTCTGAACAACCTAGGGACAAGATGGGAATAAAGATGCAGACCTACTAGAGAATGGACACTTCAGGATATGGGGAGGGGGAAGGGTAAGCTGGGACGAAGTGAGAGAGTGGCATGGACATATATACACTACCAAATGTAAAATAGATAGCTAGTGGGAAGCAGCCGTATCGCACAGGGAGATCAGCTCGGTGCTCTGTGACCACCTAGAGGGGTGGGATAGGGAGGGTGGGAGGGAGGGAGGCGCAAGAGGGAAGAGATATGGGGACATATGTATATGTATAACTGATTCACTTTGTTATAAAGCAGAAACTAACACACCATTGTAAAGCAATTATACTCCAAGAGAGATGTTAAAAAAAAAAAAAAATCTCTAAGTGCCTGGAAAGCAGGCCTTGAACCTAACTGAGTGACCTTCCTGTGTGTCAGTGTTTAGGGTTCCTGTCATTTTCCTGGAGCTGATTTCAGAAGCACTGATCTAGAACTTTCTCAAAATAGAGCTTAGTGATCCATTAGCAGGTTTCCAGATGACACGGACACACATATCCTGTGTAGGGAGTATGACCGTTTTTTAAGGGTGAGGAGGAATAAAGGAAAAAAAATAGTATTAAATTTAAAATATCACAAAAATAATTCATTTCAAATAAAATTTTCAATAGTCCCATATCTTGGCTTAAAATGTATGATTATTCCTTAGCACTCCCCTCCCATCTTTATCCAGGCTTTATCCAAAATTTTATCATTTCATTTATATCACCTTTAATTCTTACAACAACACTGGAAAGATATATATTTCTATCCCTATTTTATAGATGAGGAAATTGAGACTCAGGTTAAGTGACTTGTCTAAGTTCATCCAGCTAGTAACACAGGTTCATCCAACCCCAAAGCCCTTATTCTAGCTCAACACAATTTTGCCTTCTAATGCTTTCCTTTTATATTAGTTAAAGAAGGCTTTTCGTGTCTCTAAATACTCTCCATATTTCTCTCTGTTAACAGCAGCTTGATATTCCATTACAGTGCTATGCCACTGTTAGTCGTTCACTCCCTATCCTCGGGCATTTAGGTTGATTCAGGTTTTACACTGTTATAAACAGTTTTTGGTGTGTTGTTGCCTGTTTTCTTCTTTTGAATTATTTCCCAGGATAATTCCCAGGAGGGTTTTACTGGGTGAAAGGGTACACACAGTTATATGGCTCTAGCTATATATTACTGAATTGTGCTATGTCATTGTATCTTGAAAGAGAGTACTGTCTTCTTTCACCAGCACCCTGTGAGAGGTTTAAGGCACGCCTGGAAGATTCACCGATGAAAACAGCCCTTTGTCCCTCTATCTGCTTGGATATGCCCCAAGGCCATATGAGACTCCCTGAAAATGATTTATAACACAAGCATGCATGCTCCAGAATAAGATCTCATATGAAAAGGTTTTAGGAACTGTCAGGACGAAGTAAAATTGAGGAAAAGTCATACTAGAATAAGAAGCTCTGTTCCAACTGGTGGAAGGTAATTTTGAGATATATATTAATATCTCTGAATCTTAGTTATCTTACAATGCAAGAGTACCATTGGAGGGTATTGAAAGGTTTAGACTGAAATTATATGACATATAATAGGCACTCAATCCCAAAATAACAGTGCAGTAAGCATTGTGGGAAAAGTACACACATTGAAGTCAAAAAAAACTGGATTGGCTAGCTCTTTCTAGCCAGGTGACATGGGGCAAATTTTTAATCCTCTTTGAGCCTCAGTTTCCTTTACTGTAAAATGGAGATTGATACTTAACTACAAAGTTTGTCTTACAGACTAAGTAGGAGTGTGTTCCAAACATATAGTAAGTGCTTGATAAAAAAGGAGCTATTACTAATTCACAAATCTATCAATAAATGTGATCAACAAAGTCTTCCCCTACATCTGTGGTTCTCAATCTTAGTGAGCATAAGAACCACCTAGGATACTTGTTTCAAGTGCAGATTTTCAAACTCCACCCCTGGAAATTCTGTTTCCATTAGTTTGGGGTGGGGCCCAGGAATCGGCATTTGTAACTAAATTCCACGGTGATTTATGTTGCTGATAGTCCATGAACCATACTTTGAGAAACACTGCTCTATGGTCTCAGGGAATAAAAAGAAAAAAGGGGCTTCCCTGGTGGCGCAGTGGTTGAGAGTCCGCCTGCCGATGCAGGGGACACGGGTTCGTGCCCCGGTCCGGGAAGATCCCACATGCCGCGGAGCGGCTGGGCCCGTGAACCATGGCTGCTGAGCCTGTGTGTCCGGAGCCTGTGCTCTGCAACGGGAGAGGCCACAACAGTGAGAGGCCCGCGTACCACAAAAAAAAAAAAAAAAAAAAGAAGTTTTTCCCACCACTAATGTGCCATAAAAATTCTATAACATGCAGATGTAAAATTAAAGAGTTTCAAATATTGAGTGATTCTATATTCAAGATGATTTATATAGTTCTTACCTACTTAAAGGCTTCAGAATCATTCTAAAGTGACATTTTATCCTTTTAACACTCGTGATATGGATGAATGTGCATATCACTCTTCCTTGGAGTCGTCTTAATCCCTCACAGAGATCGCTCTCTGTCTGGACTGTGGTACTTATCTCCCCCTTGGAGTATTGACAGACATTACCACTTCAATCTTATGCTATTGTTTTACATTTCATTTGTGTCTCATTTCCCCAGCTGGACTTTAAGTCCAAAGGCAGGGACCAATGTCTTTTTTTGTTCTCTATCTTCCACAAGCATGTTGTAAAGCCTTTGTAAATGATATTTATTTCATAAATATATTTGAATGAATGGAGATACATCTAACTGTAGCCTAATACTCATTGATAAATTCTTTACCACAAGAGTGGCTCAAAATTACAGTTGTGAAAGGACTACTAGGCTATTAGGCTTTTAGCTTTAGAGTCAGACAGAGCAGTGTGTAGCTCTCAGGCCTATGAAAGTGCTATAATCTCTCTGAGCCTGTTTGCTCAGTTGTAGAGTGAATAACACTTACCTTGCAGATTTGACATGGGGATTAAGAGAGAGTTCACAGGGTTCCTAGCAAAATGCCTAACACGGATGGTTCTCTTTAAACACCTATAGTTCTCTGTGCTTGCTCTTATTATTATATTTAAAAGTACCGCATAGAATAATAGATGGAACTGCCATATTTATCTTCAGATGTAAAATAATAAAGAACCGATTCTCTCTGAGCAAAGCTGATATCTTCTCTTTTTCTGATTTTTTAAGGTCTAGCATTTTCAGCTTTAAGTCACAGGCTGTCCAGAGGTTTGTATGGGTTCCCTATGGAGATGGAAAAGGACACAAAGCAGCCATTTTACCAGTCCCAGGCTCTCACAGAGAGCAGTACAATCAGGGTTTAAGTTTATGCTTCACAAACCTCCTCTGTTCATGGCCATGATGCTTGTGACTTTTCTCCCGTTACTAAGAAGCAACCAGCACCCAGAATGAAGAATATGCATCCTACCTGAAATGAGAAGCAGGAACTTCCCCTTTTTTGTATTACAGATAGGAGATTCACCACTCCAAGGAAAGAGTCAAACTTTGGATCGCCCATGCAAGTCTTAGGAAAGCCGCTAGAAAGATGTTGACAAAAGTGGCAATCTGGGTTTGTTTACTCCTTTATAGCGTTGCTAGTCAGGTGTCAGAGAGTCTACGCTATGGAGGAAATAATATATATTATTTCTCGATAAAAATAGTAACTACAGTTTTATACCTGAAGGCAAAAAATTGAAACAAATAGCTAAGAATAAAGTGGACAGTGGTTAAATAAACCATGATACATTCACTTGATAGGATGGTAAACAATCATTTACAATGTTTACCAAGACATATGGAAATATGTCTAAGTAACAGCATATGGAATAACATGGAAAAATATAATAACATGTTGGAAAATGCTTCTGAATACATTTTAAGTAAAAAACAGGGTAAAATTTAGTTTAGACTCAAGAGCTTTCTCCAACTCACGAGTGATGCAGAGCCTTCCCAGTCCTGCCTGCCTCTTACAATAGCCAATAAAAAGCCTGTACTTAGGTGGTGGGATTGTGACATCAGCAACAATCCAGCCAATCTCCCTGACGATTATTTGCGTGGTTTACACCTCCTAATCCAACGGAACCCAGTTTCTTTTAGGGAGAGCATTGAGTGGAAGTGGAAATCTCCAAAAGAAAGGGAAGAAAATTACATTAACAAAGGAATACTTGTAATGATGTTGGTATCAAAATACAGTGATCAAAATTATGATAACTGGTTTCTCAAGAGAGTACTTTTACCTTCTAAGCAAAGCACTCTAGTTAGTATGTTGTCTTAAAATAGCTCTCTGACAACCCATTTGATGTTTAAATTTTTTTAAAGAATTTTTGCAGAATAGGATAATTAATTATCCTTGGATAATCTACAAGACTCTTGCTATTGGAAAAAGAGAAGCCTTTTATTTCTTAGAGTTAATTGACCTTACAAAAAGAAAAAAAAATCTACTTTATGCTTACCTGTTGATCTTGGCACCTTATCTTCTACAATTAAAGCTGCATCAGTTTTTCAAGGTAAATGAAGTGGCTGTCGACAAGGATAACAGGATTCCATAACCCTAATCTTTATCCTCCTTGTTTACACACTTATTGGTTTAGCAAATTTGATATTAGCAGGATTGCCCCCCTTCCATTAGCCTAACTGGCATTTCCTTTCACAAAAAGCATTAAATTTAGTGGGATAATCCCACCTTTCCCATGTGGCAGACAGTGGGCTTGGACAAGTTTGTTAATTATTTTTGTTTCATTCAGGTTTACTGAGCACATACCATGTGTCAAGTGTTTTCACATGCATTGTCTAATTTAATCCTTAAAATAACCATGTGAAGATAGATATTACTAGCCCCTGTTTACAGATGAGAAACCCAAGGATGAGAGATGTTAAATGATTTGGTTGCCCAAGAACACACAGGGAGTAACAGAACCAGAATTCTTACATGTATTTTCTAACACTAAGACCAGTGTCCTTCCCACTACACCATGTTATTTAATTATAATTAACCAGTGGTGCCAAAGCAAAATGGAAAATGCTACTCCTACATATTGAATATAATCTCTTGTATTGTAAACCTGTAAATTTTTGTCTTATCTTGAACGTCAAAAGATAGTATGTGCCTATATTTTCCCAAGAAACCTAGAATGATAGAATGATTTAATCCTTTAAACAAAATTTCAAAGTATTTTCAAGTTCTTTTTATTTTAGGTACTCAAGAATCGACTATGACTAATGAAAATTTGTCATCAGCTTCAAACTGGTGGTTGCAGGTCACACAGCTCTCTACACAACTTCTCACCCAAACTTCTTTGGCAGTAGCATATTTTTTCTATAATATGACACTCAGTGAAAGTCAGGAATGGGTGAGACACATTTGAACTCCCAAGGATAGAACCACTGGAGTGGAATGTTCAATTATTTGAAGCTGGATGACATCTCTGTTTAAAACCATGGACCTCACTCTGTGCCAGGCAATGTCCAAGTGCTTTACATATATTACCCAACACCCTATAAGGTTGGTATCCCCACTTCTCAAAGAGGAAACTGGGGCTTAAAGAGGTTAGACAACTTGCCTCCAATCACATGGTCAGTGGAGAGCAGAGCCAGGATTTGTCCCCAAGCAGTCTGGCCACAGAGTCTGAGCTCTTAAGCTCTGCACAATGCTGCCTCTCCAAAATGGAATGTAAAGTATTGGCTGATTTCATGAAACCCACCACTTTTTTGTTGACCTGCTAAATATGGCCACAAACAGGAAATCTGTCCATCATGCTATGGGTACATGAAACCTAGTATGGAAATGAGACATAATTCAAAATGATTATGGTCTCTGCTCCCTTAAAGCTTCACACCAACTGCCTCCACTTTTCTTCAGCCTAGAGTCAGGTCATGAACATGTGTCCACATGTGCTCACCATTTGCCACCCAGGGTCTGTAGGGCCCCTGCACTTCACTGGGGCGAGTCAGGCAGGGGGCAGTAGACTCTGACATCTTCCACTGAGGTCATCTGCCCCCACTGGTTCTATCTACTCCTGCCACCGACTTCAAAGGCACATTCTGCCT
The DNA here is from genome assembly GCF_003031525.2 of Neophocaena asiaeorientalis asiaeorientalis. NCBI lineage: Eukaryota > Metazoa > Chordata > Mammalia > Artiodactyla > Phocoenidae > Neophocaena > Neophocaena asiaeorientalis. The sequence goes on along the minus strand of NW_020173731.1, from coordinate 11,432,426 downwards.
TTCCCTCACCATTGAAAATGCTAAAGGCTTGTGGCCTTGTGTTTCCACATTGTGCCTGATACTGTGTAGTGGAGGTGGGGGTGGTTCTACATTTCCAGTCCATCCTAAATTCCTGTTTTCTAGAAATGGAGCTGCCTTGTTTAGAAAGTAGCTGCTAGACTGAAGTAAATTCTTAACAACTTAGGCTCTTCTAGGACACACATTAAAATGAGTGGGAAAAAGACAGAACAGAGTCAGGAGACTTGCAGACTAGTAGGACTGAAGTGAGGCCAGAATGGTATGATGGGTGTGAAAGAGACTGGGAAACTGTGAAACACTTTAGAGATCACTGTGACTCACTGACTGAGTGGCCCCTTCACTACAGTCTAGGCCAGTGCTTCTCAAATGTTAGCTTGCATCAGAATTACCTGGAGGACTTGTTAAAACAGATTTTGGGGCCCACTATTTTTGATTCAGTAGGTCTGGATGGTGTCCAATAATTTGCATTTCTATCAAGTTTCCAGGTGATGCGATGCTGATGTTGCTGGTCCCAGGACCTTACTTTGACAACTGTTCGTCTAGGCTGCTGGGTGGACAAAAACCATGGTATCCACAGCACAGGGTAGGCACTCATATGGGGTTGTTATTATTACTAGGCTGAATATTTTGGTAACCCCAGTATTTGCTCTCTTGTGCCTCCAGATTAGTCGGCGCAGTTTGGCTGAGATTTATGGGAAAAAGAGATTGCATTCCTTTCCTCTCTTCCATGTCTCAACCTCCTGCCATATATACCCCTTCTTATTTAAAAGCTGCTTCACAGTTTGCAAAAAACTCTCACATACATTATTGTGTTCAAAAATGAAATACATTCTCATTTCTGAGCATAAAGCTGAGACTCATAAGATAGTTTACTTAAAGTGGGGGGAAGGGAAGGGGCGACGGGGCAGAACACCCGCTTTCTTCTGCTTGCATTCGCAGCTCTGAATGTAGGCATTGGTAGGTGTTTCAGGTCAAGTGTCAGAGGGGATCCGCGTCTTCCTCATTGAAGAGATGTTATAATGTGCAAAGTTAGAGCAAAAAAGCAGCGATGATAAGCATCCCTATTCGTCTCCTCCCCGCCAAATAAAATGAGTGGGTGGGGGGAACCCCGACAGAGTCCTTCCTGGAAGACTCACGCATCTGAGTGAGTTTTAGCAGATCCTCACGCATCTGCTAAAACCGCGTTCCATTGGCCAGCCGCCCCTAGTCTCTAGTCCGCAGCCCGCTCTCTGCAATGCTAAAACACAGCAGCCTTGCCCTCCAGACCTCTCCTGGGGGATTGCACGATGCAACCAACCCTAAAAACGTGGCCGCGCGACGCCCCCCTCAGCCCTCCGGGCTTCCCATTGGCCCGTTGCCGTTGTCACTCCCTCCTTGCCTCGCCTTCCCCCTCCCGGGCCGAGGCACTGGGCGGGGTAGGTTGCGCGCTTGCCTCTGGCTCTGGCGGCTGTCGAGGCTTTGCAGCAGGCGGCGCGGAGGGCGGGGAGTGGGTCTAGC
>NW_020173731.1:11405401-11430402 GCF_003031525.2 Neophocaena asiaeorientalis asiaeorientalis | reverse complement strand
GCCGCCGGGAGGGATGCGCTGTGCCGCCCAGCTCCCCTCCGCCCGGCCCTTGCCCTGAAGCAGAAAGTTTGGGGGCTGGGGGCTATCTCCTCCCGCTCCAATGACTGCCCAAGGACTCCTGCTGCCCAGCCTCGATTGTGATCTGTCTCCGCTCCCCAGGTCGTAATGAACTATTCCAAGCTGTAACCAAGGCTCCCCTCCTCTCCCCTCTCTCACCCTCCTTTAAAAAGGTTTATTTTTTTAATTCAAGAAATTGTGATCCGCCGACTCCCCTCCTCGTTAATAATTTAGACCCCGAGCCTCGTTTCTGAGTGTAAGAGGGGGTGCGGTCTCCCCCAAGAAGGCGCGCTGGAAGGACAGATTCCCCTTGCCGACCCACATACACCATGAAGAGGTGCAAATCGGACGAGCTGCAGCAACAACAGGGTGAGGAGGATGGAGCTGGGCTGGAAGATGCAGCTTGCCACCTGCCGGGCGCGGACCTCCGGCCTGGGGAGGCCACGGGTGCTAACTCTGCTGGCGGGCCAACTTCGGATGCGGGCGCTGCCGCGGCGCCCAACCCGGGTCCCCGAAGCAAGCCTCCCGATTTAAAGGTGAGCGCAGACCCTCCCCTTACGAGTCCAGCCGGCGACTTAGCTTTCCCCGCCCCACGCAGAAGTGCTTTAACAGGATAAAAGTGATGGGGAAGCCAGGCAAAGGTCAGAGAGAATGAGCAGATGTTGGGCCAGACCCTGTGCTGGACGTCAGGTACCATTTGTGCCTCTTTCTTTCAGCTTATTTCGGGCCTCTGTGTTCCTCATTATTCAGCAGACATTCTAGTGACTTAGGCATCCGAGATTGTTTGAATAATGTGTGTGAAGTGCTGTTCGCAGACAAAGGGCTGGAGAAATCCAAGATGCTAACTAAAAAGTTGACATCACTTTCCCTCCTGTAAAATGGCAGGGGAAGACAATGACAGCGTGGGAGCCCAAGCAAAAGACCGTTAGTTTCTTTTGCTGAATTCGTTTCCTCCTTTGGGGACCTTCCTGGAGTGAAGCTCAGTTTGTCCATCTGTGAAAGGGGAGTGTGGGTTTCTTGCCGTTAGGTGGAGCCAGAGGTTAAGCTAGTGCTTGGAGATCCCTGCCCGCTTGCTAAACCAACCCCAGCGTGGAGAACTGACAGGTGGCCGCTTGGTGCTTAAGGCTGGTTTGGGGCCTCGGTTCAAGTTGCACACACGCAGAGCCGGCATTTAGAACCAGGATCCGAAAGAGGCGATTGCATGCAGCTGGGAGTCCTTTATTTTCCAGCCTGAGGTTACCGAGACAATTATTGAGCTGTATTGGATGTCTCTATATTAATTAAAACAGCAGGTGTGATAAATAATGCACCTTGGCTGGAGCTGCCACAGGGACTGCAGGCTCAGGCTTCTCCAGCCAGCTCACTACAGTGGTGAGAGAGATGTCAGCCCAAGGAAGGAGCTTAGATGCATCGGAGATTGATGCCTGGGGTCATTTTCTCCAGAGAGGGTGCAAGGTCTTAGCTAGGGGAGCAAAAGGACTCCGTCCGTTATGTTAAATAAAGCCTGTATCCTATGGCAGCAGCCACTAAGGAGCTCACCAGAATAAACCAATGACATTCCTCGTTTGGCCTGAGCGGCACAGAGTCAGGAAGTTTAGAGCGCAGGTGAGTGTGCTCTTACCTGTGTGTTACCTGTCTGTGTTTCTTGGGGAGGGGTGAGAAGGTGACTGCTACCTCCATGTGTGTACTTTAAAAATTTGTGGTAGTTATTGGAATGTGACCTCTGGTTTTGCTGCTGTCCTTTTCAGAGTTTTGGGGCTAGCCTTATGTCTAAGATGAGCTCCACTGGGTAGGCTGTGCGCAGGAAGTCCTTGGTACCTGGCACACCTGCCACTTCTGAGCCCACCCTGTGTGGTCAGGAGGTGTGGTTCCTGTTTTAACTGAGATGGTGAAGGAAAAGAGCTGCTCTTAATGCTGATGTGGGGAGGGGGCCAGCCTTCTGCTGCAGACTTCATCTTCATTCTGGGCCGATCCAGATGGGTCTGGCCAGCGAACCCTGATTCCTTGACCAGGTGGGATTCTCACGCTGAGTCCACGAGCAGCAACCTTGGAAACTCCCCGACTCTTCAGCTCAGGCAGCACTGGAAACGGCCAGCTCCATTCATTCCCCCAGCTGCCTTCGTGAGGGAAGGTGGACTGGTTGTGGTATGGGGCTGCAGTGTCTTTGTCTCTGTAGATAAAGCTGCTTAAAGAAGCTCGTTCATCTCCACCCTCTTATACTCCCTCTCTTTTTCTCTCTCTCTCTCTTTTTTTTTTTTTTGTGACACTCTCATTCTGGTTGGGGCAGACATAGCAACAACTCTACATTTGATGTTAAATGCTGACTTTCCCCAAACCAAAATTGAGATCAGGTGTGAGAAAAGATGTTGTCCTTCCAAGTTATCCTCCACCCCCACCAGAAAGCATATCACCGAGGTGACCACCACCGCCATGTGGACCCAGGCTGGCAGCCCAGAGAAAACCTAGCTGCTGCCTGCTCAGTGGGAGCACAGGGAGACAATCAGGGCCTTTTCCTGTTTATCTCTGTCTGCTTTATCACGTGTTTACAGCGTAGGGACTTCAGAACCAGGCATGAACTTGGGGGCTGTCGCAATTTGATTTGCTCTGTGATCTCAGGCACATCACTCAACTTTTCTGAGCCTTTTTCTGGGGGAAAGGGACCAGGAATGTTGAAGTGTGTCCAAACTTGTTTACCAGTGCTGGCACAGTTTTCCAATGATGGAAAAATTCCATCTTTGGCTCTAGCACTGGGTAGAAGCTAACTTGTTTTAGATTTGATGGTGGTACCAAAACGGGGTAAGTTTGATTTTTAACACACCCCCTGTCTCATACCTGTGTTTGGCCTGGAGCAACCAGCAGTTCTGGCTTGCTTTTGTTTTCATTTTAAACTTTGGAGATAGGAACTTTTGGTCCCTTAAGTCCCACTTCTGTTTTCTTGTGACAGCTCCAGGCATTGTGATGGATTAGGTGCAATGGAGGAAATCCTCTTGAGAAAAAAGGGGGAAAAAAAAAAGGCTTTGTGTGAAGCACCTCCGAGGAAGTTGTGCAGAGGGAGAGGAGAGAATTTTGGTCTGAATGTGCCCTAGCTAGTGGCAGCCAGAGCTTTCAGGGACTCCCGTGGTCTCCCTCCATGGTCCTTCAGTGTTGTGGAGAACCTCACTGTAAATTTCTCCTATGGTGGCCCGGGATCCGTGATTATGGGGTGGGGGGGGACCAGTGAAAAGAAGGAAAAATAATTAAGCAGCAATCTTAAAGGAGCACTCATAAAACTGTAACTGTGTGCAGGTACTTTGGGGGCCTTCTCAGCTACTCCACACGTTTGATGTGACGTTCAGGGGTGATCTCAGCAGACGCTCCTGCAACAGAAGCCCAACAATTCAGAGTCACATCCCCTGCCCCCTGTGGCTTGGATTCCTGTTGAACCACTTGAGTTCATGTCTTGATTCATTTGTGATCATTATCCAGTCCTTTGCTGCTGCCAGGTTCCTTGTTAATTGGGAGGAGATGCTAGATTGCTGGTCACAGAGAGTGTCGGCTGACCAAAAGTACACCAAGATTTTCCGGCAAGTAAATGCAGTACCAGCGAGAGTGGGAGTGGGAGGGGCTCAGGGAAAAACTGCAGAAAGAGACACGAAGCACACGTTCCTGTTAAAAATACAGCATGTGGTAGATGTTGCTGAGGCCTGGGATGAGTGGCTAAGCACGAGAGTCAGCTGGCTCTGTCCTGATGCCTCTTAGAATCCCGAGGGCAGGGGAGGAAATCGCAGACCTCTCCACCTCTCCCCAGCCTTTCCTGAAAGGAAGGCTCTGGGTTTGCTGGCTGGAGGCCTTCCCCTAGACTTCCCCTGAGGTTCTCTTTCCCCTCACAAAAGCCCCTGCAAACAATTTCTCCAGGGATTTCTGAACCATACTAATATTTTTTCCTGGAAGAAGAAGGGGGTGCTCTGAGTTGCACCATTCCAGTCCTGGTTCGAAGTGCTTTTTGTTTTTAATTTTTATGTATGTATTTATTTATTTTTGGCTGCACTGGGTCTTCGTTGCTGCGCGCGGGCTCTCTCTAGTTGTGGTGAGCGGGGGCTACTCTTCGTTGCGGTGCGCGGGCTTCTCATTGAGGTGGCTCCTCTTGTTGCAGAGCACGGGCTCTAGTCACGCGGGCTTCAGTAGTTGTGGCACACAGGCTTAGTTGCTCCGCGGCATGTGGGATCTTCCCGGACCAGGGCTCGAACCTGTGTTACCTGCATTGGCAGGTGGATTCTTAACTACTGCACCACCAGGGAAGCCCCTTGAAGTGCTTTTGACTCAGGACTCATTTGGGTTCTTTCGTCCACACCATTCACTGGTCTTCCTGTCTGCTCAGAGTGAAGAGCGATTAGAAACCAAAGAGCTGAGGGAAAGTCGCAACTGAATCCTGTATGATTCTCCTTGCTGGCTCGCAGCCTGTGCTGATCACAGATGCGCCTGATGCCCCTTGTTCGTTCAGCGGTCCAATAGAGAGCCTGCCGGCAAGGGGTTCATGGGTTATCAGATACTGATGCCTTCAGCGGGGAAGGCATGTTTTAAATTGTGAAACACGACATCCACGTAAAAGTATCTGAAAACATATGTACCCCTTAAATAACAACAGCAAAACAGACACCCCGTCTACCTACCACCCAAATTAAGAGAGAGAACATTGACATTCCCAAGAAGCCCCTGCTTATTTTTCTCTTCTTTTATTTATTTATTTTTAAGGCCCAGGGTTTTAGCAAAATTAATGGGCCTCAGTTTCTCCACTTTTTCAATGGAGAAGACAGGCGACTTCATGGGAATGCGGGCGGGATGGAGGGTTGTGTGTGCTCTGGGACCCTGGGGAAGGGTTCCGACGGTAGGGCAGGGCTCTATGTGGCCTTGCTGCGTCATGAGGCCCCCAGCTCTCCTTCAGAAGTGATATGTTCAGGTGTGAAGATTCCCACAGTCTCAGGTGGGAGCAGGACCCCTGGGAGAGGTTTCCTCAGGGGAGGTAGGATTGCGGTAGACCTAAGCACAAGGAAATGGGAAATCAGTTCTTTGGCAGCAGGCGCTGCCTCTGCCTCCAGGCGAACAGGGTGAAGCACTTGCAGGGAAGTCATCCATTGAAGCACATGTAAGTTTGAGGGTGCTTCGAGCATCACTGATGGAATCAGAAACATACGGGGTTCATCAGAAGAGGTGCACTCAGAGCAAGTTTTAAAGGGTGGAGACGTTAATTACCAAAGAAGAGGAGGGCACTTTCTAAGTGGGGGAAGTGAAAGGGCAAGTGCCAGGTCCCTTGTAAGGTCAGTGCCCTTTTTTGACTGGACAGCAGTTCCCCAGCCCTGTAAATAGTCAGGGACAGTGGAGGGTGGTGAAGAATGCAGAGGGTGCCTGTTTTTGTCCCACCTGGACCTAATATGAGGAGGGCAGAGGGTCCTAAGGCCTGGGTTGTCCCTCTCCTACCCCCTCTGCCATCAGGAATTTTCAGAGCAGCGCTGGATATGGGCTTGGGAGGAGGAATTGGTGGCCGATGGGAAAGCATGTGGTGAATGAAGCTGTCTGTTCTCCTGCCACATGTTGGGTTCTAGATGAATTCCCAGCTGCCCTTGTTCCAGTGGGAACTGTCGTGCAGGCTCGGCATTTACAGAAGGTGCTGCTTTTTGTGTATTTAATTGTCTTAACTGCCAATCCCATTAAGAATCTCTCCGTCAACAAGGAATTGAAACATTTGATAGGACCTGAATTTGGGGTTGAAGTTTTAAAAAAGTGTGGGTGTCAGGAGCTGGGGGAAAAATCTCAGGTGGCTTCTCAGTGGTGGTCTTGAAGGCCAACTCAAAATTCATGCCTATTTACATCTCTCCTCTAAGAAAGACATCTCGCTTTGAAATGCTCATGGATGAGGAGGGTGCATTCTTAGAATGAGGCCATTACTGGACAGGGTCCACCTTTATCAGCCAAACACTTAAGCCTCTCTGCATGTTGAAAAGTTAAAACAAAGCTGTTGAGGGATTGCAGTTATGTTTTGTGATTGTGTGAGAAAGACAATATTTGACTTTTCAAACCAAATGGCTAAAAGCTTCCTTATTCCAGCCAAGCTGGCTGAATGATGTCCACCTGGAAAACAAAGCTGGCTGTGAGAACATTAAGCCTTGACCTAAGCCACTTGTGAGGACAGTAAACACATTCAGGCTCCTGGGTCTGTGTTCATCTTTTTTTTTTTTTTTTTTTTTTTTTTTTTTGGGGCGGGGGGCCTTCCTCTCTGGGGCCCCCTCCTGTCCCCTGCATCGGCAGGTGGACTCTCAACCACTGCGCCACCAGGGAAGCCCTGTGTTCATCTTTTTCCAGGCAATTACTAAGATGATAGACTGAGACGAGGTTTTAACTGCAGCAGGAGGGATCTGGGTTAGACACAAAAAACTGTGTGAATGAGCATTTTAAATCTTTGGAAAAGATAGTTGTCTAAGGATTAAGTCGCCTTTTTAAGATGGTCTTGTAGATGCACACAGTTTCCACTCAGAAAATAATTAAGTAGCAACGGCCATGTTTGTGTTAAGGTCTCTCCCCCTACTATTGGGGCCACAAAGATAATAGATGTTATAGCTCCTGCCCTCCATTTGCTCATGGAGGAGTCCATCCAGAAGCAGGTGAAAAGTTGGATAACAGTTTGGCAGAGCCGTGTCACGAGGCAGGACATGATTAATTGCGAGATGAGTGGTGCAGATGACGAGTTCAGAGCAGGAGTTCAGAGCAGGGTGGTGAGGTCGCTTTAGACCGGCATGGTCAGACAGGGCTGTATGGGGCGGGGGGCAGTGAACGGGGTGTAGGATAAGAGGCAGAGAGAGGGCACACCGCGAAGATAACTTTAATCAGAATCTTTTAGGACTTCCCTGGCGGTCCAGTGGTTAAGACTTCACCTTCCAGTGAGGTGGGTGTGGGTTCAATTCCTGGTTGGGGAGCTAAGATTCCCACATGCCTCGCGGCCAAAAAACCAAAACATAAAACGGAAGCAAGGGCTTCCCTGGTGGTGCAGTGGTTGAGAGTCCGCCTGCCAATGCAGGGGACAGGGGTTCGTGCCGCGGTCCGGGAAGATCCCACATGCCGCGGAGCGGCTGGGCCCGTGAGCCATGGCCGCTGAGCCTGCGCGTCCGGAGCCTGTGCTCCGCAACGGGAGAGGCCACAGCAGTGAGAGGCCCGCGTACCGCAAAAAAAACCCCAAAAAAACGGAAGCAATACTGTAACAAATTCAATAAAGATTTAAAAAATGGTCCACATCAAAAAAAATCATTAAAAAAAAATCTTTTATGCTGATAAAAGTTGAGCCGATTCTGCCTTAAGATCCGCTGCATGAGGTCACCTTGCCTGACTTGCACTGGCTCAGGCAGAATTCTCTGAGCCTAAAGGAATGAGGAATTAAAATAAAATTGAGAATGGGGAAATCACTTGCCCCTGAGTTGAGATCTGTTTGTTTAATGTCAGCTGGGATGCTGGGGAAGAAAAAAATGCTTCCAAAAATCTTTCATCACTGTGTTTCTAAGAGAAACAGTTGCAGCCGCTCACTCTTCATCATTGTGGCCATCAGCGCCAAACCTGGGGTGGCAGTTCCTCTCCTGCTCCAACCCCAGGCTCCCCACCCAAGGCCTCCTACGGGCAATTGAAGACTTCTGCAATCCACTTTGTATCTCCAGAGTAGGACTCTGTGGGTTTTTTACAGCGATTAGCTCTCTAATGCTGGCCCTGTTTCCATAGAGACCCTATAAATAGAGGAACGTTGGCGACCTAGGCTTGCTAAGGCTCACGGTAACCCAATCACCCCCTGAACCCTCCCAGCCGGACCTGTGGTGGGGCAGAGGGAGTTTCAAACCCAGGCAGGAGGAGGGGATGTGCAGTCAGCTCTGCGGTCAGCTGCCAGGTGGGATAATTAACTCTAGGTTAGTGTCACTTTTAAAGATCCTTTCAGCTCTAATGGGAGTTGTTAAGAACACAGGGACTTGGAGGAATTAGAAACTGCTTTTGGCTATTTTAAACCAGATGGTGCCAAAGCCACTGCACCCCGAAGCATTTTACTTTTGACCTCATGCAGCTGTGTTTGCAGCTTTTGGAGCAGACTTCCCCTTTGGGGGACCCACACCCAGGGAGGAAAGGGGATGAAGCCTAACTGTTCAGAGACCACAGCCTTCTCAGGAAGGATCTTTCGGAAACCATCTAGTCTACCCTTTCTTCCTGAGACGATGATGGCACTCCAAGGAGATGGCGCCCTTTCTGCGCTTTAAGATAGTTCAGGGAAAGACAGCAAACTTCTGTCATTTACCTCCTCAGGTAGAGGCACCTGGCCTCAAGATGCTCTCCATTCTGCCTTGCTTCTGGCCTCTGGGCAGTTCTGGGACAGCCCTTGCTTGTTCTCATGGATCAGGAGAGCTGTTTGTGTCTCATCTCTAGCTCTGAAACGTCTCAGCTCTCTTTTCCTAATAAATACATGGCTTCATTTGGCCACCAAAATGGTTTCTGGCAGCTGGGGAAAAGCAATAGTCAATGTGGAGAAGCAAGTGACATTTAGTAGCTGGAACCTGTTAGTCAGAGCAGGTGGTGCTTTCTGCCGCGTTGGTGGCTGAGTTCCCTCAAGCTAGTCACCATGGTTTTCCTCATTTCCAAAACTTGTGGCTGGTTATGTGTATGTGCTGGTTTCTTTTTCTTTCTTTCTTTTTTTTTTTGAACACTTACTCACCGTGTTATGTCAAAACTCCTTAACTCTCTCCTCCCTGACACCCACATGCAGAAACAGCCCAGCCCATGTCTTATAAGTGAGGAAAAACCCCTGCATTTGGTGCCATCTCTCTCCCCCCATTATTCTTTGTCTTCTTTTTTATTCTTTTCCCTCATCTCTACCATAGACTTTAGCAGACTCCTCAGCGCTGCTGGGGCAAAGGTCCCGGGGTCACCCTGGCTTTCCTTTACTTGCAGAACAGATGGGAAGGTGGGAAAGGAAAACCCACACTGGTTACAGGTCTTGCCCCAGTCCTACAATGTGGCACGGGAAGATTCACCGCTGCAGTTCAGGGGGCGGAACCCCCCGTGGCCCAGGCATTTTTGTTTTGTTTTGATCCTGCCTGTGATACTGTTCTGGGACACATGTAAATACTGTATCTGCTTTAGTCTCGGAATCAGTGTGTGAGCCAGTGAAGGTAACTTAGACTAGAAGTTGGAGATTCTTCTGTGTGACTGGGATGAGCCCCTTAACTGTGCTGTGCTTCAAGTTTCTTCATCTGCAAAATGAAGACACTGATGCTCTGTGACATCCTGCCTCCTGGGGTTAGGCTAGTGTCAGGTTAGAGTGACAGCATACATTGGAAAGCACTTTGAAAAATGCTGTTGTATGATATTAAAAGTAATTTGACCAAGGATTTTAGGATTCAAAGCAGTATAGCAGACAGTGGTGGCTGCTGTCCCCAGCGCCTGCCCCCTTCTCCTGGGGCTCAGGGAGAGGAAATGCCTTGGGACTCTGGTGCCGTCTTTTGAAGGGAACCCTGTATCTGAGTGGATGTGGAAGAGGGGCCTCAGTGTTGGAGAAACTAGGCTAGGAGTGGTGGGGAGAGGAGAAAGAGGCTTGGAATAGAATGCTAGAAAGACAATTTGTAATATGGAATGTGACCATTTGGCAGAAGTTGCTGGGCAAATGCCAGAGCCAGCTGGCCCCATCTACAATGCCTGGAGGATGGTCTGCTATCAGCTTGGGCCCAACGAGGAGGAGGGTGTCCTGGCCTGTCCCTGGTCCAGAGGCTGCAGGATCCGGCCATTTCCAAGTCCGGTGGAGTACACTCCTCAGTCCGGCCTGCCTTGGACGTGGTGGTTTTACCCTGAGCAGACTCTGCTTCAGGCTGGCCCCGAGGAGATGGTAGTTCCCATCGGGAGACCTGGCACTGTGAAACCTAGCATCTGCTGGGCTGCCCCGGGATTAAATTCTTGAGAAGGAGTAATGGTCACCTTAATTTCCTCACCTAAAAATGGAAAAGTTGCTGCTGTTGCCTTTATTAGTTTCTGGGAAAATCAAGTGAGAGAATGCCCGAGAAAGAGCATATTGAAAACTGTAAACCGTTAGTTCACGGTGAGCTGTGATGATATAACTTATCTGGCCTATAAAATGGGTTGTACAAGGGCCCCACCTACTTTGAGGATTGTGGGGCTACTCAGACGAGTTGAAAACTGAAAATCCTGCACTTTGACGTAATCCGCGATGGTGTGCGTTGTTTTTGACATCAGATGGAAGCGCAGCTTACATCTTAACAGTAGTGTCTGCACAAACCGCGCTGAGGTGTAAAGTTAACAGTGAGAGTGGGGTCAGCTGACTCAGAAGATCTGAGGATGCTTTTCTCCTTGGTGTCTGCATGGTTCAAGTTTTCTGCTCTGTGAGTTTGTTTCTAGAAAAAAAAGAAAAGCCAGTACTTGTAATCCTTGGCAAGGTTTCGTAGATGACCGAGGCTGCCTCCTGAGGTGATGAGTTGTTTCTTACAGATGAAGACATTGAACCCCATGTGGCTGGGTTCTGAGTTTCCCTCTCAGGAGTTACAGAGTGGGCGTTCTCACCTGGTCCTCAAAGTCCCACCCCTCCGCCTGTTGGCTCTGAGGCTTTCTGCCGAGGGTTCGGCTCCACCACATGAGCCGACCCCCTGACAGAAGCAGCTGTCTGGAGTTATCCCACACGTTGCCTCGCCCTGGCCGGGTGGTTGGGCCACCTCTCGCTGAGCAGTGCTACCTGGGGAGCAGGTGGAACATCTCAGCGGCAGAGCTAAGAGGGAAGGCTGGGGCCAGTGCAGCACTGGGCTCCAGAGCCCCTTTGGTTTGTTCCAGTCTGAGTGGAAAGACACTGAGACTGTATTCTGATTGTATTCTAAAGAAGTGGTCACGTTACCAACCGCACTACAAGGTATGCCCATTGAGGTAGTTTATTTACTTTTTTAACATTTACCAGTTTATTATACAGGATACAGATGAACAGCCAGATGAAGAGGCACATACGGTGAGGTTTGGAAGGTCTTGAGTACAGGAGTTTCTCGGGCCCTTGGACTGGGTTGTGTCACCCTCCTGGCATGTGGAAGTATTCACCAACTCAGAAGCTTCAGTAAAATTTATTTTACTGCTATGTCAGGAATGAGATTGGCTATAAATAAGAGGAAATTATTCTAGAGTTGTACAGATAAAGATAGACTTGTTTATTTCATGAACCAAGAATCCCAGCGTAGTCATTCACAGCTGGGTTGGTGATTCCATAAGGCCTTCAAGTTCCCAGGCCTGTTGTTGGGGGCTTTACCATCTGTGTGTAGGTCTTCATCGTCGTGCCAGTTACTTGCAGTCGCAAGACGGCTGCTGCATCTCCGGGCGTTACCTCCACGTTCCAGATGGGAAAAGTAAAAAGGGCTAGTACCTTTATTAGGTAAGCAAAAGTTTCCCCAGAAATGCTCACCTTGCTTTTCATTGGCCCAAACTATGTCACGTGTCTACTCCTAGCTGCAAGGGGGTCTGATGAAGCAAGAATTTTTAGCATGGCACAATAAGGCCATGCAATTTGGAAAGAAAGAAAGGAGAATAGTTATTGGTAGGTCATTAGCAATATCTGCTACGATTGTATAACCTGATTGTATGACCCTGATTTTCCCAGGGAGTGTTGCAGTGAGGCGTCTTTGGAAATGGATGCTTGGTGGGCCAAAAGAGCATCTGGAGGAAGGACCTAATTGGAAGGAGAAAGGGACTAGGGGATGGAGGGAGAATCGGTCCAGAGGGATAAACCTCATGAACCAAGTGCTGCCCGCATGTGCCACTGAGCCCCAGACTATAGCCACAAGGATAGCATGACCAGTAATCCTGAACCATGTGTGGATTTGGAATGTCCTGTGGGAAGCCATACAGGTACATTTCTTTGTGAATGAGAGGAATTGGTCTGGGTTGCCACCTTTCTGCAAGGTGACCTTTAAGGCATGACAGGACATTCACGGGGATCTTCCAGATTCAGATGGCTGTAGGAGCTACACTCTTATCCCAGGAAGGGACCCCTCACCTCTGCCCGCAACCGACTAGGCATTTGAGAGCTTTCCGCTCACCAGATTCTTCATGTTTCCTCCTTAAGAAAATCCAGCAGCTCTCAGAGGGCTCCATGTTTGGCCACGGCTTCAAGCACCTGTTCCACGGCCGCCGCCGGTCACGGGAGAGGGAGCACCCGACGTCTCAGGATTCCCAGCAGCAGCATCAGCAGGGCATGTCCGACCATGACTCCCCGGACGAGAAGGAGCGCTCCCCGGAGATGCACCGCGTCTCCTACGCCATGTCCCTGCACGACCTGCCCGCCAGGCCCACTGCCTTCAACCGCGTGCTGCAGCAGATCCGCTCCCGGCCCTCCATCAAGCGGGGTGCTAGCCTGCACAGCAGCAGTGGGGGTGGCGGCAGCGGGGGCAGTAGCCGGCGCACCAAGAGCAGCTCCCTGGAGCCTCAGCGTGGCAGCCCCCACCTGCTGCGCAAGGCCCCCCAGGACAGCAGCCTGGCCGCCATCCTGCACCAGCACCAGTGCCGCCCCCGGTCTTCTTCCACCACTGACACGTCCCTGCTGCTGGCTGACGGTGGCAACCTCTTGGCCGAGGAGGCCGAGGGTCTCAGCGACAAGGTGAGGCGGGGCAAGAGGAGGGCCTTCCGGGTCGGGGCTACTCAAGAGGCAGGAGCCACCTGCGCAGGGGCCTCTGGCCTTGAGGACCTGAGCTGGGGCCTGGCCTGGTGGGTGTGGACACGCTGCCATCTGCAGAGCTGTGTGTCTCGTTGAAGGAGCCAGAGATAGGACAAGCCAAAAGCAAGAGATGATCCCCGAAAGGCTGATTTTTGTTCGTTTGGGGATTTGTTTTTGAAAATTATCTTTTGCTCAGGCTGATAGTAATTTTGGTTTGTTTTCCTTAAACATGCTCTCAAGAGGTGATACGTGCAGTGGTTGAGAGCACAGTCTAGCATCAACCCTGGTTCTGCCATTTACTGCCTGAGTCACTTAATTTTTTTGTACTTCAGTTTTCCCAGTTGGCGATGGGGATAATAATAGTAGAACTGCTCTAGGATTAAATGGGTTCATATACGTCAAATACTTGGAATGGAGCCTGGTGCGGTATGGTTTTTAATATTGTTACCAACCAAAGAAGATAGAGGAGGAATCCACAAAGGGCTGTTTGGTAAGGAGAAAATCTAGTTTGGTACTTTCTGAATCTCTATATTCATTCTTTTATTCATATAATAAGTATTGATATTTCTTGCCTACTTGTTATGTGCTATAAGAACGAATAAGCCGGAGGTACTGTTCTCACTGAAAAGAGGGGAGACAGACTGGTGAATGGACAAGATAGGGTGATGAGGCTGTGTTGAGGATATGGGAGCTTGTTGGAAAAGACCTTCTAGAGGAAGCCATCGAGCTGAATCTTGAAGAAGGAGTATAATTTAGCCAGAGAATTGGGAGGAAGGGTGGGGGGAGGAACCGTATAGTGTGTACAAAGGCGAGCGAGCTGATGCCAGGGACTACCCGGGGTTCATTGTCTTTGGAGCGTCCAGTGCTTTTGGGGGCTGACAGGTAGGTAGAGGTTAGATCACAAAAGGCCTTGCCATGTTGAGTCTGAGGTAGTGTGAAGTTATCAAAGGGTGTTAGGCAGGAAAATGGCAGGAGGAGGTCCCTTTGGGTCTTAGTGTAGACAGTAGGTTAGGAAGGGGGACAGGAATGGAGTCAAATAAACCGTTATTGGAGCTATTGCCGGAGTCTAGGCTTCAGCAGTGAGGATGGAAAGTCAGAGATAAATTCAGAAGACCTTTGGCAGTTCTCATCGATAGTATAGGCGAGAAAGTGGACATGGAAGACGAAGGAAGAGTAGAGGAGGACTCTAGTTTCCTGGCTTAGCAACTTTAGGAATGGGACATTCTTTAGTTGAGGAAACACAGAGGGAGCATGTTTTGGGAGGCAAGTGATGCATTCACTTTTGGACATGTTGAGTTGTGGGTGCCTTTGAGAGCTGTCCATCTAAAGAGCACCAACTGGGGGAGAAGTCTGGGCTGGGGCGAGCACTCTGGGAGCCAGTACTGAGCTTGAAATCCTGGGTGCGGATGAGACGGTTGAAGGGCATGTGTCGAGGGGGCTGAGACCAAGGACAGAGACGACGTATAAGGGGCAGAGCAGCCAGGTCTGAAAGAGTGAACCTGGAGAGAAATGATGCCGAAGTATAAGGAGAAAGGAGTTTAAGGAGGGAGGAAGTAAGTATTCAACAGAGTGAAATGCAGCAGGAGTGACAGGTCAGATCTGGATTTGGAAATGTACGTAGATAGTATCAAGCAGTGGGGGTCATTGATAACTGTGGCAAGTAACCAGTTTTAGTAGATTGAGGAGATGGTGGAAGTGGAGGGTCAGCTCTTCCGGGGAGGAGAAAGGAGGCCAATATTCGTTGAGGCAGTCTGGTTTTTGTTAGTTTTTAAAAGATGTGCAGGGAGGGCTACAGATCACTAGTAGGCCAGGAAAAGGGCTTTTGACTTTTTTCTCTAGTGAGATGAGAAGTCATTAGGTTTTGTACAGATGAGTGACACCCTTGAAGAAGACCGCTCGGGCTGCTGTGCGGAGACTAGGCTATGAGCCACAGTGTGAGCAGGGAGTCTGGCTAGAAGCTGTTGGAAGCCTCCAGGGGTGAGGTGGCAGGGGCTTGCTGCAGGGTGAGAGTGGGGGAAGTGGCTGGATTCTGGATTTGCTTCAGAGATCAAGCTACAAAGGTTCCTGATGGATGTGGGGCACAACAGAAGGGGAGCAGGCAGCGATGGCTTACAGGTTTTTGGCCTGTCAGCTGGAAAAAAGAAATTGCCATTAACTGAGTTGGGGAAGACAGCACATGGACCAGATATCTGGAGGGGCTGTGGGGCAGCAATAAGAGCTAGTCTTTGGACATGTTACGTTTGAGATGGTTGTTGAACATCCACACGGAGAGGCCAAATAAGCAGTCAGATGTTGGAGTCTGGAGTCTTGGGAAGAAACCCAGGCTGGAGGCAGACACTTGGGGGTTGTCAGCATATAGAGAGTATTTAAAACGATGGCACTGGACCATCTGCAAGCTTAGTTTCAACTGCAGAGAAGTCTGTGCTAAGAGTGAGATCTGGATGTGTCAGCTAAAAGGGAAACGTGGCCTTGTGGAGGGAAGGGAGACCCAGAGGGACCCACAGGGTGAGCCAGTTGTTCAGCCCTTAATGAGCAAGTTTTTTTTTTTTTTTTTTGGCCACATAGCCTGGCTTGTGGGGTGTTAGTTCCCTGACCAGGGATTGAATCCGGGCCACGGCAGTGAAAGGTGCCGAGCCCTAACCACTGGACTGCAGGGAATTCTCAGTGAGCAAGTATTTTGTTTGCAGCAGCTGCCAAGCCCGCCTCTCACTGCTGAGTCAGCGGATACATTTTAAAAGTCAAGTTAGTACAGTCCTGTCAAGCCAGGGTCTCTGGTCCTAGAGCTGTTTAGCCAGGGGGGAGAATGGGAACCTTGTAGTCTTGAGGCTGTGCGAGCGGGTGCGCGGTGGGCACTTTCGGAGGCTGGTGAGGGGATGTTGATGTTCGCTGACTGGGAATGCAGGGGGGAGGGGGTGGGGAGCCCATCCGCTGGGGAGCTTCTCTGCAGGCTCCTGTTTGGTCTTTACACCGCCCCCACCGTATCCAGGAGGTGACAGGGGCAGGGTTCTGTTCTTGTTGCTGGTGGAAGACAGGCCAGGAGACTCTTGGGTGAGCATGCTGGGGGAAGGGTCCCTGGGTTCAGGCTGGGAATGGGGAAAATGGTTATTCCTATGACTGTTTTATATCCTTATTTAGAAATTTCAACTTTCCGAAGCTTTGTCATACATATACTCCCCGGTTACTCCTAATAACATCCGTGTGAAGTTGTCAGAGCACGTACTGTTATCTCCATGTTACACATGAGCAGACTGAGGCCTATAGGAATCAGGAAGCCACTTGCTTAAGGGCACCCAGCCAGTTCATGGCAGAGAGGAGACTAGACCCCATGTTTCTAGCATGTCCACAAGGCCAGACTGAGATCTGAAGTCACTAAAACCACCAGGGACCATTTTATGCAATTTCCATCATGAGCGGGTTGCCTCAGCCCAAGGACGGTGGTTTTATCTCTTGGTTGCAATTTCCCCTTGGGTTATACATCCTTTCTGATCTGGCGCTGTCCCCCCAGGGATGGCCGTGGCCCTGGGGGATGCTGAGAAGAGGGGGTGCCTCCATGTCCTGAGGAAGGGGGTCTTCCAGCCATCAGTAAACCCTGCATGGTCAGCTGACTCCCCCAAACCCAGAGGCCGTTGGCTGGTGTGATAAGCTGGTTCCACCCTGGTCTCTGGGCATGAATAGAAGGGATTCTTCTCTCTCTAGTAAACATAGCCCCACATGCTCTCTGCAAGCTCCCTGGTGATTACTAACATCTATTTTTAATTCATAAGCCTCCCCCACTACCCACACCCCTTGCCATTGTTTAGAGCTTAGCAGCTGACTTTCAGACCAGAGCCGGCCCTATCAGGGGTTGAATTACTGAAACACCCGGGAGGCAGCTAAAGTTCCTTAGCTGTCCGGTGAGGCTCACCCCGGGCCCCTCCCTAAGAAAGTAGGGGGCGGGGGCCTGGAGCCCCACGGAGAGCAGGGGTGCAGCAGAGGCACAGAGAAGCGTTCAGAGTCCCAGGAAGCGGCTCAGTCTTAGTGATGTTTTTCGCCTGTCATTTGTTCCCTCCAGATCTACTTGGTTGTCTTCAAGGTTGTGTCTTAAATGATTCCCCTTTCAAAACAAAAACAGATTGTCATCTCAACCTTGCCATTCTGCTTTCTACTGTTTGTGTGACACTGAGCAAGGTAACCACTCTCTGTCTTATATCTATAAAGTGGAAAAATTAAGTCATCATTATTGGTGCCCTGGGGCATCGGCAGGTAAATAGAGAATGCAGGTGACATCTGGGTTCCCCATCTGTGTGTGGCCTTAACCTCTGGAAATCTGGGCCCTGGAGTTTTCAGCAGGGACCACTGGTTATATGTGCAGTGGCAGAGGAATTGGACCTCCTGGTTCCTCAGCAGATGAGTCTCACCCCCCTTCCCGGTCTCTCTTTTACTGAGCAGCAGTTCCTAGAAGACGTAGTGTACGCTCAGGAAAATCTAGCAACTCTTCTGTCCTGCCTTGATAACCTGCTCCCAGACTTTCAGAGAGTGGATTCGCCCCTGCAGGGGTCAGAGGCTTGTTTTCCCTTTCTCCCACGTTTGGCTTGGTCATTGATTCGCTCTTGGCCTTGTTCAAAAGCTCTCTGCAGCTGTCGCCGCATTCAGAAGGCTTGCGCAAGGTGCTCCAGCCGGAGGGTCTTGGGAGAGGAAGAGTGCAGGAGTGCTGAGTTCACAGCCAGCTCTACCAGCCTGGCCCCTGACCTTGCCCTGGTCATCCTTCCCCGTCTGTGCAGTGTGGCTGGTCCCCAGAGGATGAGGAGCAGCGTGGGTTGCGGTGGTGGGAGCCTGAAGCTCACAGAGGATGTCCAGAGCCTCAGGAGACCAGCACGGAGTGCTCAGTGGCAGGAGGACTTTACCGACAGGCCAGCCTGCTGCCCCCTGGCTTCGAGGGTAGGCAGGGCCGGAGAGAGGACCAGGTGCTGAGGGGTGAGGGGGAGACTGTGGAGATGATGCCACGATGGTCGCTTCCCCGTGGCCTCATGGAGGTGTTATCTCCAGGCCCCAGATGGGGAGAGCAGGGACGTTCCGCTCATCACGTAAACCAGAGCAGACTCTGGACAGCCTGTCCTGTACACTCCCCCGCCGGATTTCTCCAACAACAAGATTTCTCCTCTGCCCTAATAAATAAGGGGCATAAATAAGCACCCCTGTTTACTCTGAGGAATGGCAGGTGAGGGGCTGCCCTTAGCCCGAGGCTCTTGCCAAGAAGACAGATGCTGGCAGGTGTCGAGGAGCCTGGTTTTTTTTATGTCTGGAAGCCTACCGGTTCAGAGGTGGGTGGGGCCAGCTCTGCTGAGAGAGGTTTCCAAACAGGTTCTCTCGGCAGCTGGGGGAGGCTGGACCGTCCATCTGTGAGGCCTCCTGATGTGTCTGAGCTTGTTGCCCAGGTTCCGTGGGAGGCCGACGGGGCCCTGTCCGGCTGGCCCATCGGCCTGTCCCCACAAACGCATCCACCTTTAGAGCTGCGTTACACTCTTTCCGTTCAGTCGCTCGTGTACATGCGCCGGTCTGTGCCAGCCTGGACTCACACCCAGTGGCTGGGGAGGACAGCTGCCTTCTCTGTTCCCCTCTTCCACCCTCTCTCATCCCCTCTTCCCTTCTCTCTTCCTCTGTGTGGAAGGGCTCCTTAGGCAGAGGGGCAGCCAGCCCAGCGGCCTCAGGAGGGCCTCCCAAGGCAGTGCCCACGCTGCCAGCCGCCCACCAGGCCAAGGCAGGGCAGCTCTGTGCTTCGCCATGAGCTGCTGCTCCCTGTCTCAGTGATTAAAAGCCCCTGTTGCCCAGTATATCTGAGGTACCTGGTGAGTTAAGTTCTTCCTTTAGTCCGATTTGAGTTCCTCATGTTCAGGTGAAGCCACCTTGCTTTTTAGGGGTCCTGTCCAATCAGGAGAGGGGCCGAAGAAATGACTCTGCCCCTTACCTAAAGCTCTGACACCAGAGATCATGAACAGCGGAGCCTCTTGACTTTAGAGCAGGGTTTTGGACTCAGTTGCCCCAGCAGGCAGCTGGCCTCTGGAACTAGCCTTTATTTGTCTTTTCCCTACTGACATCCATGACTTTCTTTCTAGATAGAAAGTACCCAGTGCTCTCCGGATTAGCTCTGGCTTCTGGGAGTACAAAATTCCCCTAGGTACAGGGGGTGAAGTTAGATACCGTCCAAGTTACCTATCAAGACCTGATGTCATGCCTTCTCTACCCACCTGACTCTAAGCACAACCCCGGGGGTGGGGGGTGTGTGTGAGATGTTACCAGCCCAGACACGGGTGGGAGACACCAGTCAGGCCCCCAGCCTTCCCGCCAGGAGCCTCAGCCCCCTCAGACACGCCCCGGTGGAAGGTGTGCTCGAGGTTTGGGTGATAACAGAGCTGATAAAAGCAGCAAGACAAGCTGTCTGTCATCCATTCCAGATGACAAGGAGCCAGCGCTGGTGATGTGGGCATGGGTCCTGGCAGCTAGCACAGGTCTCCCCAGCCACCAGGCACATTCCTCTCTGGATTCACCACATCCCTGAGATGTGAAACGTGACCCTGGTCTCTTCTGGTGCCAGATGAGGCAATGGAAATACAGTATCACTTACCTGATCCCTGCTCTGCTTCTTTCTTTTCACAGGCACAGTTTGGGCTTTCTCTATGCACCACAGGGCAGAGGACTCTGAAACAGGAGCAGTGATGAGTGCACACACCCCACTGCATTCCTTCTAGGCTCCTAGGGAACCGAGGGCTCCCCTGAACTGCAGTGAGGACTGGAGGCAGTGAGCAAAGTTCCTGGGAACAGAAGCCTTCTCTGACCTCCCTTCTCTCTCCAGTGGCAGGCGCTGGGGTGTTGCAGGCAGCTTGTCTGACTGTTCTTTGCCTCCAGCCCTCCCGCCGCCCCAGCTCCTGCGCCCACATCCTCTGCATCCTGAGTCTGATGCCCCTGATTCTTTTGTCCCTTTGACCTTCCTCCAAGTCTGGATTTGGGGAGTGTGCTCACTTCAGGTACCCCACCACCGGGACCCCAGAGCTGGGCCAGTATCCATAGCTAGTGAATAATTCAGCATGATCCGCAGAAGCTAAATCAGATCCTAAGTGATACTGTGACCAGGAGGCCTCCTTTGGGTGGCCGGAAAGGCGAACCCTGCCCTGGAAAGAAAAGTGCTCTGTAATATTAACTTCATTATATAAGGTTTCTTTGCTGCCTGAGAAGGCAGCTTCAGACCCAAATATTATCTGGGTGCCATGCCTGTCTACTGGCTCCTCAAGGGTTCAGGGCATTGTGGACACCCCCAGGCCATGCCAACCATGGCCTTTGACGTGTCCGTTTGAGCCCATCGGGCAGCATGCTGCAGTTTGCAGACCGCTTTGCTTTCACATACATTTCTCGTTGAATCACGTCAGCTCATGGTAAGCTCTGAGCCCTTGAGTCAGCAGGATGCCCTAAGGGTTCTATGTTTCAGTCCTCTGCTTTTAGAAGGGAGTCATTCTACATTATTCTTGGCAGATAGGGTGGGGTGGAGGGCGCTTTGCTTCCTAAAAACTGCCCAAAAAGGAGACACTGCTTCCTCTCTGGGTCACTTTCTCCCAGGCCTGTTCCCAATGTCGCCTCCCCCAGGGAAATAGAGTGGCTATAGAAGGCATGGAAATTGTCCCTCTTTCCTACCCAGCTGGCACCAGATTTGATTTTCCTAAAAGGGACCTAGGTGTGGTCCTCTCCACTGCCCGGCGTCTGGCTCACGACCATGAACTCTGTAACAGGAGTGTCCGTGGCATTAGACAGGCCGAGGACCCATGGGCGAAAGAGATGGCCTCCTCCCTCCCCGGAAGCAGCTGCAAGGTGGTGTGGTGTGTGCACGCCCCGCAGCGCTCTCTACTCTGGCCTTTCCTGTCTGCTCTTCCAGCTCATGTGGCTGAGCCTCTCCACATGCTCCTAGGAAATGCGCCCACCTTAGTCGCTCTAGTTCACCCTGAAGAAGATGGCCCTTCCTCCTGTGTGTCCCCAGAGGGAAGCCGGGCTCTTTGGTGACATGAGTTTCTAAGAAAATGCACCAACTGGCTGGCTCTAAGAGTGAGTGTTAGGGGAGGGACCTCTGAGTACTGACCAGTTCCCAAACCCCCATTTCCAAGAGGTGAGCGTTGGGGCAGCTGCCAGCCTTTCATGGAGGAATGCTAACTGGGAGATTTTCACAGCACATTTGGAGCCTGAAATTTTTTGAAGACATCACCTTGTATTTGAAGCTACTAAATTTAGCTGCTCTTCAGCATTAGTCTTTGCTCCTGAAGCCTATGACTTCTCAGGTTTCCCACCCTTCAGAATGAGTGTGTGTGTGTGTGAGTGTGTGTGTGTGTGTGTGCTTCCCCCCACCCAGGAGAAAGAAAAATAAGATTTTTTTAAAGAATGTGTGTTGTGGGGGGTGGGTGTGGGGACCTGAAGAGTAATAACAATGGCAAAGGAAGAGACAAGAAAAAACTTAATATTTAAGAGTATTAAAGAAAGAAGGGGCACTGCATGAAAACGAGGGGAAGAGGAAGAAAAAACTAAATTAAGGGGAACCCGGGGAAAGAGAGGGCTGAAACCTGCTGGGCATGCAGAGGAGAGCCTGGCGTTCAGGACCTGGGCTTCCTTCAGGGTCCAGGCTTCCTTCCGGGGTCCCCTTCCAGGATGATGGGAGCCCGTCTGTCGCCCTGGACTCAGGGTAACTTGCGAGAGCGGAAAGAGGGTGGCCGGAGACGCCTGCCTCGGCTCAGCTGCCTGAGCCTGCGAAGGGCCAGCAACTGCCCTGTCCCCCTGCTCAGATGGAGCCTGTCTCTGCCAGGCCAAAGAGGAGGTGGCAGGGCAGCCAGGACTTGCTAGGAAGCATACTTGGTGGCAGTTACCCAGCAGCACTTCTCTTTGCACAAGGCCAGTTGCTTGGTGGCTAATGTCTTTCCATAGCCTGTCGCTTTAGTGCAGCTGCAGGTCTTCCTGTGTCCACCTGCCACTCTCAACTTTGCTCCGTATGTAGCTACTTTTTGGCTTTTTCTGTCCCAGGCGGAGTCTTCCAGGCACCTCCTAGAATAACTGTGGTCTGTGTGTGTGTGCGTGTGTGTGCGTGTGTGTGTGTGTGTACATACGCATGTGAAGGAGCCTCAGGACTAGTCATTTCTTTCTCTCTTTTTTTTTTAACATCCTTATTGGAGTATAATTGCTCTACAATGATGTGTTAGTTTCTACTTTATAACAAAGTGAATCAGCCATACATATACATATGTCCCCATATCTCCTCCCTCTTGCATCTCCCTCCCACCCTCCCTATCCCATCCCTCTAGGTTGTCAGAAAGCACCAAGCTGATCTCCCTGTGCTATGCGGCTGCTTCCCACTAGCTATCTGTTTTACATTTGGTAGTGTATATATGGACATGCTACTCTCTCACCTCATCCCAGCTTACCCTTCCCCCTCCCCATGTCCTCAAGTCCATTCTCTATGTCTGCGTCTTTATTCCTGTCCTGCCCCTAGGTTCTTCAGAACCTTTTTTTTTTTTTTTTAGATTCCATATATATGTGTTAGCATACGGTATTTGTTTTTCTCTTTCTGACTTACTTCACTCTTTATGACAGACTCTAGGTCCATCCACCTCACTACAGATAACTCAATTTCGTTTCTTTTTATGGCTGAGTAATATTCCATTGTATATATGGACACTTAGGTTGCTTCCGTGTCCTGGCTATTGTAAATAGAGCTGCAATGAACATAGGGATGCATGTGTCTTTTTGAATTATGGTTTTCTCAGGGTATATGCCCAGGAGTGGGATTGCTGGGTCTTTAGTCATGTATTTCAATAAAACCTATGATGTGTCAGGCATTTTTACTCATGTTCCCATTTGATCTTCCCCTCTCTACAGCCCTGGGAAATACGGATCATGTGTATGATTTTGCAGCTGAGCTGCAGAGAATCTCCAGGGCTCAGCTCACCCACCCTCTCCTCCAGCTCCGGATGCCACCGGTCTCATCCCTGAGGCCTTTTTCTCCAGACTGCTGCTTTGTGGGTGCTGCCGCCTCCTCTTGCAGTTGTGAAGAGGCGTGTACAGGGCCTGTGGAGGCCGCATTGCTAGCGAGTGGTGGGGTGAGGAGTCACAGCAGGCCTTCTGACCCGAGCCCTCTGCCGTGGGCCGAAAGGTGTAACCTGCCCCCAGGGAGCGAGGTGTCTTCCTGCAACACACTCCTCTCCTGCCAGGGCTTTCCAAGCCCCCCCTCCCTTCACGCAGCCCTCCCAGTGCAGTGGTAGACACTGAGTCACAGAGCCTGTGCTCACGCGACCAAGCTCCCATAGCAGGTATGGAGCTGAGACCCACACCCTGGTCATCACCTTTTCCACCACGTCATGGCACCTTGGGCTCCTGCTTCCCACCCCCAGGGCAGGAAGCTCTGCATCCTTGGCAGATTTGGGAACGTTTCAGACATGTTAAGACAAGAACATACTCTGGAGGAAAAGGGACCTCTCTGCTGCTGGTTTGCCTGGCAGACATCCCCCTGGTTCCTGTTTGTCCCTTTTCTCTCAGCAGACTAATGGCTCACCCTGAGCGCCACCCCGCTTTTTCCTGCTCTTCCGTTATTGTGCTGATGGGTGAGTTGTCCCTGGAGGGGAGCCGAACCCTCCCATTAGGGAGACGCCAGATACCACTTCAGGGTCATCTCAGTGGTGCGGTGAGGCCTCGAAGGAACCTCTTCGTGGTGCTTCTGAGCCTTCATGATCCTGGGCAGCTGGGGAGTGAGACCTTGTGAGGTGTCATGAGAGCCCCAGGGCTCGGCTTACTCAGCCCCCTCCTTGCCTCTGGGCTTCTGCTGCTACTGCCTTCTCCTTTTTCTCCTCCCCGCACCACCCCCCCCAGTTTTGCTTGGAAGAAAAGTTTACATATGTTAGCTTGGCGGAGCCTAGAAGGGGGTGGGGGGCAGAGGAGGGATGTCTTGAGTGTGAGAAGACCAGGCTGCCTCCGTGGCTACCTAGGACAGACTACAGTAGCTGGACTGCCTTCCATCTCAGCTCAGTGGGATAGATCAGGCAGTCATCTACAGACGTCAATACCAGGGAGGGTCAGTCTTACGCTAGACACAGTGAAGGGCCAGGATATAGTTGAGATCCGATCCCTGCCTTCCTGGGATCATTAAGACTTAAGACTTGTTTATGCAAGAGGAACAGTGCACATGCCCAAAGCATGAAGAAAAAAATCAAGTGCCGTAGGCGGGAGGTCATTTACAGGTGTGGGAAGCTGCCGGAAGTGTCCCTGACCCCACATGGCCCTGACTGCTTATGCTCGAGCCAGCCCCACAACTTGGGACCTCAGTGTTGTGCCCTTGCTAAGCCCCTGTCCTCACAGACCCCAAGTGATTGCCACCACAAATGTTTGTAAAGTTTCCATGAGCCTAGGGTGTGGGGACTTCTGCTCTTGGTGTTCTGGCTGAGGGCCCTGGCATTGGGCCCTAGAGATAGCACTGGGCCCTTATCTCCGTGCACCTTCTTGAATTTGGGCCGCCCCGTCAGCGTGATCCATGCCGATCCTTAATATTTAAGCCCTGAGTCTCTCACCAGGCTCAGGTGGGTGCAGAATCTGCGTCGTCTTTGGTGATTCTGCTGTGAGAAACTGCCCTTAGAGAGGCCCAGCAGATCCCTGAACTCTGCTGGCCACCCCGGCACCCTCCTTACAGCTAGCTCTCCGCAACTGTGGGTCTCTCGCCCCCTCTGCTGGCCGCTCACGGGATTTCTTGCTGGGACTGTCAAGATGAAGTCCAAGGAGGAAGAGACGGCTGTGAGTTTGCCATCCATGTTTTATCTTGGGTGTTTTTGCTGGGGGGTGGTGGAGGGGGGGTGTGACGAATGGGAAGTAGAAGCTAGCGGGGAAGTAGCTGGCAGCGGTGTCCAGAGCAGAAAGTCGATTTCTAGGATCTCAGAGAAGAGGAAATCCCCTGGTGAGGCTGGCTACTGTCTGCTTCCTCCAGGCAGTTATTAGAGTAGGGAGGAAGCCTTGGGAGTGATGGTGCCTTCAGCCTGTGGGCAGGGCAGCGGGGAAAGAGGCAGAAGACTGCAGGCTGAGCTGGCTGTGTTAGCATCTGCCAAGGAGTCCCCTCCAGGCTCCAGCCTTTTTGGCTTTGAAGAGCTTGCCTCCATCCTGGAAGCCTGGCTAGGAGGTCCACTTCTGTTCTGAGGCTGAAGAAGGGAGTTGATGGGACTGTGCCTGTTTGTAAGAGGGGCTTCTGACGGTGAGAGGCACTTGT